>NC_134568.1:24939346-25239346 GCF_050947875.1 Dermacentor variabilis | reverse complement strand
GGGTGGCCGGTTGCAGGGGTGATGTCGAGCGTCGGAGACGGGAGGGCGAGCGGCGGCACCCTGGACGGTAGTTGCGAGGTGCTTCAGGAGGTGGAGAGAGTGAGCGTGGGGAAAGCCAGCGCTGGTAGGGGCTCTGAGGAAGCAACGGGTCTCTCATAAACATCGTAGCCACGGCGTTCGTCCTGTTGTCGGCTTTGGCAAAAGACGCTATATGTGCCCGCGAATACCGCAATAATAACAAATGGGGCGGGGCGTAAGCCGGGTAGTGTAAAATGCTGAGGCCGGAGGACAGGATGCTAGAGTCGCCAGGTGGTTGGGGGCAGTAGCAGGAGCAGTAGGAGCTGTCTGAACAAATGCTGGTTGCATAGCCGCAACCTGAGCATGCGGGGTCAGCAGCAAAGGAGGGGCACAGCTTGCAGCGCAGGTCATGTAGGACAGCTCCTCTTTGATGATGTCACGCAGGCCAGGAACCAAAGGTTGGAGCTGGAGAACGGAAGGACTGAGCAGGCCACACGCTTGGAGCTCTTCGCGAATGAGAGTCAGAATCAGCATACGCAGGGCTGTATCCGAGGGAGGAGGCGTGTCACATACGACAGATTGTAAACGGATGGCCTGCCGTGCGTTCAGGTGTTGGCAAGTCGCGATCACATAGTTAACGGTATTCGGATTCTTGATCACCAGTGCGTTGAACGCGACGTGGGAAATGCTCTTTAGGATACGACAAGCACGATCAGATGCCGTCATGGTGGCGTCAACATGGCGACAAAGGGCGAGGACATCCTCGATATAAGACCTCTATGTTTCCCTGGGAAGTTGCATGTGTCCATCAAGCTTTTTCTTGGTGATTTCAGAGCTGACATTGGGGGCGCTGAAAATCTGCCGAAGCTGGTATTTGAGTGCTGTCCAGTCGGGCAAGGTGCTCTCATGGTTAAGAAGCCAAGTCCTGGCAACGTCAGTGAGGTAGAATGCGACGTTGCGAAACTTGTGCATATCATCCCACCGGTTAGACTCACTCATGCGGTCAAAATTGTCCAGCCACTCCTGAACGCCATCCCTACGAAGGCCAGCGAACATGGTGGGATCGCGCTGCCGCGTGCTGATGGTCCATGAAGGAACGGACGGTGGGGCAGAGACAGTGATGCCGGAGGCTCGTGGTGGATTTTCTTGGGGCATGGTGGCAGAAAGGCAGAGCAAGCGGCGACCTGAACGAAGCTCCAGGGAAACTCGAAGGCGTAGATGACCAAGGGATCGAGAGCAGCATCCACCACTTGCGAGACAGCTGTTAAACCTCGACGGTTTATTTAGCAGGTCGCATGCTGAAGATGATGACGCTGGCCATGATGATGAATATATACAGATGAAGAAGATGGAGTAATATAATGCTCACAATAGTATTATAGCCAAGAGGCTGAGCAGTTACTACTTAAAGTCATGGTTGTCTCTGCTATTATTTACTTATGCGCTTTTTCAAGGAACGGGGTCAGTGCATTAATGAGTGCCAGCACACAAAATGTGCATAAGAATAAAATGTGACATAAGGAGATGGTGTGGAAAATGGCAGCCTTTTGGTTGGTGAATCAGGAATATCAATCAAGACAGGACCATGGTTCCAGTCTCTGGTAATATTAGTCACAAAGACCTGTGATACTTGTCAATTCTACTGGGGGTAGGTTTGTAGCTGTTGCAAATGATAAAGGAAATTTTTATTAATGTTCATCACTGTTCCTGAAGTCAAAATGTGTAAAACCACCCTAGCTGCATAACCATTTTGTTGTTTTCACTCACTGAAGTGGATGAACCAAGCGCTGTCTCATTATCGTCCAGGATTCCGGGGAACCCGTGGGCCTTGGAGCAGGCAAAGCACAATCTTCTGAACCATTATTTCCTTGTCGGGCTGACAGAACAGCTGCGGGAATTTGTGGTCATGCTTGAGGCATCTTTTCCCCGTATATTCAAGGGAGCCACTGACAAGTTTGTAACAGGTAGGTCAGAATAAGGAGCCTGGCACTCATGGCTTTGTTGGTTGAGAACATCGTTTAATCACCGAGTCACAATTTAAAGTCTGTGGGCAGTCATCCCAAATTTTGCTCTTGCTGTTTGTTGTAGGTCTTTCAACTGTGTCTCAAGTTTGCGTAGATAACTTTTTCAGATGCCCCCCCCCCCCCCCCTCCTTTTTTGCTTTACCTTATCATTTAACTTACTCTTCCCCTGGCTTCTTGCTTTTGTGTTACCCTCACTGGTGTCCTGCCACATTTTTTTAATCCCTTTTTTTGTGAAGGAAGCCAGTTTGATGGAAAGCACCTTATCACTTTAAAGGGACAATAAATGAAAAAAGTTCGGCAGGTGTTACACTCTTGTAACGCATGAAGGCGAAAGCCTACAACACATTTGGTAATACGTGAAGTTGTACAATAGGGTTTGGACTTCTTTGTAAGACATATTGGTAATGCATTAAGTTTTACAATCATGGCTAGACTTCGTGCAAGACATAATGAGCTGCAGTGGGAAGTACTCGTGTGGCACTAAGGCGACCTCCTCACTAAGGTGCTGCGGCATGCGCTTCTTCCACAGTGGCGTACTTGCGTGGCCATCCTCGCGAGGTGCAAGAAGGTGCACGCTCCTACATCGCTCACTGCTGCCAACCGCCGCCGCAGCCGCCGTTATGACTGTGACGTCAATGCGCAGAGCGCACATGCCCACTGTGCCACAACACCTGGTGCGACAGCAATTACTAAGCTTAACATTCGGCAGACACGACTGCTTACGTGCGGGAATGTGAAAGCGTTATACTGTTTCTAGATCTTGGAACATCATCAACGCGCTCATTTCATACACTCACGACGTTGCACCACCTCCTCCGCACTGTTATGTGTGCCGCCCAATGACACAGGCACTAGTCAGTGAGATGGCTGCCACGTGACGTGTGCAATCAGGCACGCAGTTTCAGGCATCAGTTTTTGACGTGTTTTTACTCTTGACGGCATCCTCCGTTTTTTGTCATGGCACAGTTTCGCCAAGGTCACTGCCAACATAGACACCTAAGGCTTTCGCCTTAATATTGTGTCGAGCTAGATTGAAAGATTAGGCTTCTATAATTCAAAGCAAGAACAGAGCTTTTGTAAGCAATAAAATGATGAAAATGGAATATCAGAGTGGCGCCACCTATTTTGCATTATGGTACCTTTCATGCGACGTCAACACTGGCTGATTCATAGAGAGCGGTAAAAAGGGAGGTGATGTGAGAATTATGTCAGTTTGTCCTTTATATGGTGCAAGCGATTCAAATTGAGGAGCAGCAGGTGACCTTCACTGACAATTTTCTACGTAATCGGTTATATATTGGCATAATGATAGTCAAGAATATTCTATCAATCTAAGTCTGCTTAATGTTTTCCTTTAGTGTGCCTTTAATTATATCTTTATAAAAAGAAGTGGTCGAAGCTATCTGCCTCAGAACACAACTACTAACTTCTTACATTTTGTTCAGGTCCTTTACAGATCAGTAGTCTGAGTAAAGTGAAGCTCCGATTATACGACTTTCTTGGGAGCAGATGAAAGCGTCGTATAACTTGGGCGTTGTATAATTCTCTCAACAAAAATTGTCTATGATAGATGGTTTTGCATGAAAGTTATGAAGAGCTGCAATTTAAGCTATAGGCTAATACAGTAGAACCTTGTTGATATACTCTTGCTACGTATGTTTTCCAGGTGCCAGTGTTCGCAATCGAGAACACCAAAAATGACCCAATAGAGTTACACTTGACTTTTACTGGTTCGTACGTTTTCGGAAAACACAATTTCTTGGCACCAACGTTCAGTACGTCACTTAACTGCAATTGTACGATAGGTTTTCTGGCCGCTAGATCCTGTGTAAACATGAAAGTGCGTGAGGTGCGTGCGATTGATGACAATATATAGGTGCCCGCCCCCGCAGCTTCACCGCAATTCTCACCCACCGGTCTCACGTGAAAATGTCAGCACTCGCTCAGTTTCTCATTTCGGTACCAGCAAACCTTCTCTGGGGTCGTCGCAGGCAGCATTCACAGCTATCACAGCCAGTTCTATTGCTATAAGCATCTTTGCCTATCTGTTGCACAGCATTTGTTGCCATCAGAAGCGTAGCGTACGCTTTTAATAGGCGATAATCGAAATGCACCGCCATTCCTTGCTGCAAACTGCGATAGTATATGTTTTCTGGTCGCTAGATCCCATGTGAACAAGAAAAAGCGCGAGGCGTGCGTGATCTAGAACAGTACACAGCCGCCCGTCTCACATGAAAACAATAGTGCACACAGTTTCTCATTCCAGTACCAGCAAATCTCTGCCGGGTCATCATGAGCCAAATTTGCAGTTATCGCTGCCAAACCTATTGCGATAAGCGTCTTCACCAATCTGTTTTACAGCGCGTGGTGTGTCGTGCCATTGGTAGCGTTCTGTACACATTTAGTAGGCAATAATCCAAATGCGCCGCCATTCCCTGCTGCAGGCGGCGGCATGTGGGCATCCCGTTTCACTTTGGCGGCATCTGGTCTCACCCTTCAGCTCGATTTCGCTTCAGTTTCTCTTCATATTCTTAAAACACTACGCAGTAGGAAAACAACAAATGGGTCTTGGGCCGCTGGAGCACCACCAGCTCGATGCGCGCTGCAACCATCTGTGCGACGCTTCGCATTAACGTAGATGTCAACAATAGTTGAGTGTCAAATTTTCTTAGTTACTTCGGATTGTATGTTTTCCCAGTTAGTACATTTCTTCTCGTGTTTTTTTCAAAAATGTCTGAACGAGGTTCTTCTGTGCTCTGCAAGACCTGGAGACCAAAACCGCATTTTTTTAACATACTGTGTACCTAGATCCACACCCACCAGCATGCTAAAACATTCTTTTCTCATTTACAGACTTCTAAAATGATGGGTCAGTTTCTTATAGATTTTCTTTGAGCCACGCCGCAAGAGTTGTCTTTCAAGCACAGAAACATCTGCAAGGAGGTCACTTCCAGCGTCATCGTGTGCACATATGAATCTCCGAATCCTGTCAGTGCTATGCAGCACTTCCACGATTGTAGGCACAAGCACAGCAGCATCTGTGGCGTCCTCCTGTGAGGTGGCAGCCAGCAATGTCAGCATGATATGTTGACCCGCATGAAACCGGAAACCCAATGACAGACGCGTGAGACGTCTTGTGTGATAGCACGTAAACAAAGCTCTGAAACTGCGTGCTTAAACATGTGTATCCGATATGATCTGCATGCATGCCCATGGCTAATCGGTTCAATCTTCGCACATGCTTTCGGGCTTTCCATACATACTAAGGCGGTATTCTTACATTTACAAGGGACATGTGACAGCGTGCGCTGACTGGACTCACTCATAGCAGACGTCACTTCGTACTTTGTTATTGACAGTGTTTAGAATGCTTCAATATCTATAAACCTAATCATTATAGCTTTAGAGCTGTTAGATTAGCACAAAAAGGAAAGAAAAAGCACCTTCTCGCATGATATAAATCTGCCTTACTGAGAGTTGATAGTACCATGGCGTAGCTGTGTAGCCATGCGCACCAACGCAGGCAGCCAGAGTGTGCAATAACCAAGAGGAGCTGTCCACTGGGATCGCACCGCATTTCAATGCCTATAAGCCATGCCACACCATCTGTGCATGTGTAAGCAAGCAGCTGTGAGCTTGCATGTCTCTGCAAGCGTACGTGTGGTCTGGGCTTTATGCGGAGCAGCATCACTCGATGCCACACAAACCGCAGCCAGCGCACTTTTATTCAGCAAAGTTGAAATAGCTTGTCAGTTTACACTGAACCTTTATCTTTTCAATGTCTGTAAAGAAAAAAAAAAAAAAACAAGTCTACATTGCCTCACTAAATTGAGCAGCGGCACACTGCCAGTTGGTGTGGCCACATTGCCGCAGCAGTCCTTTACCGCTGACACCGTGCTGCATGTATTTTTCCTCCAGTGTGGCTGGAGCTTAAACACATTCATGGCCCGTTAGAATGTTATTCAAGCTAGTGCGCTGGAATATAAAGCTATGAGGTTTATAAATATTATGAAAAGCCCACTCATGTAGTCGTACAATCCAATTCATGTGCAAACACGATCACGATAACCGTAAGTAAATACATTGCCCTGTGCGACATTGGCTGGGAAAAGAAAAGCGTATTATCCTGAAAAAATGTGTCATGCAGAATCATATTAACAAGATTCCACTGTATAAGCTTTGTACTTCGACATCGCCTTTTTGCCCTGTGAAGCGATAATATCCAAAGGGGATCGCATAAAAAGAATACAACCACTATTTGTGCGGATGCAATTTCCATAAGACGGGCAAGTGCATTGTACAGAACAAGCCAAACAAGGCCGAACAAAAATAATTATCCGTTTTCATCGTCTTCTTTCGTGACGCTCGTGCAGTGTGCAGCTGGTCACTCGACAACAAGTGCGAGTTGCACTGCACTCTGTGCTGTTATTACTAATCAAAGCTATTTTATTCGTGGGCAGAAACCTCATCCAACAAACATAGTCCCACAATGTATCTACAGATAAGAATTTGAATGCTTGTCAAAGTAAACAGTGTAACTTATTCCGTAGCAGAATGGTATCCATGCTGTTAGGATGGTCATATGTTTCGTAACTACTCATTGCTACTAAACCGCTGCTTAGAACTACGGTGAGTATGCTGCGGTAAGGTCACATTAGTGAAAAAAATTTTCAGAAATACACAAGTGATCTCTGAGGCATGATTGTAGGGTCAAACATGCGCATGCATCACGCTGGGTACTCCGTCCACCCTAATGCTGCGGAAACTCTGGCTATGCTGACTTCAGTCACTTCAGTACGTCTCAAAAAAACCATCTCCCATGTAGAAGACGCCACGTAATACTAAATAGACCGCGTGAGTGCAAAAACTACCACCAGAAACTGCCGCCGAGCATATACCTGGCATACAACGACGCGCACTCACCCAAGCCAGCTTGCCAACCTACCATAGATGGTGCCACTGCCTAAGCAGTATGGTGGTGTCCATGAAAAAAACAGCTATAGTTGAAACTCGATTTAACGAAGTGATGACCATGCTCGAATTATTTCATTAAATCAGAAAGTTCGTAAAATCGAGGAAGCAATTTTTTGGCCCTTCGAAATCTAAAATTGTAACATAATGACACGCAAAGGGTAGCGCAGCATTGTATTTGCCGCTTATCCATCCATGTGTCGCATAAACCATGAAATAACGAAAGCAACCACTGCCGTCCCTACCGTGGTGTTGAGTTGGTTGTTCCTTGCATGGGTGCGGCATGGAGCCTCATCAAAATAAAGCTAGGGACGTCACCACGGCGCCTAGATATTTTAACACAATAGCTTTAGAGCACACGCTCAAAGAAGAACCAGTCTGTGTCAAAATTAGAAAGAAATTACCGCTTATTTTACTCATTTATTTCAGGAAAAACTTTGTTAAATCAAGTTCATTCAAGTTTGTTTCGTTAATTCTGGTTGATGATAACATTGAACACTGTGGGTACCTGCCGGGGAATGTAAATTTCTTCATTAGATCGGGTTTTGTTAGATCGAGTTATAACCGTATACGCGAATGGGCATTCAGTGAGTGGAGCAGGCGCTGCTGGGAGAAACCACCGAGAAGAAGCGCAATGAGATGGCAACAAAGGGAAGAAGGCGGGCAGCGGTTGAGTGGCGTGAAGAGGGTGAAAGGAAATGAAGGATGAGAGGGCGGTGAATGTGAGGAAAGGAAAGAGAAGGATAGCAGGGAGCCCGGAAACTAATTGGAGCTGTCTACATACGAAGGGTGCGTGGTAGTTTTCACCTTCCTGACGGAGGGCATGGTACCGTGATTGAGCTGCCGGTGCTGAGAGTGAGCTGCCAGAAGTTGGCAGCGCTTCTCATGCGTCTGCTGTTGGGTTCACAGTTTCGCGCCGGTCGTCATATGAAGTAGGACGTGCGTAATCACGCATTGCATAATCGGAAGTTCTTAATGGATTGTTTCCATGTGGAATTTGCCGCGACTGCACTAATCCATCGTAAAACCGGCACATCCCAAAATCGGGGAATGTATGACTGGGGTTCCACTGTAGTATGAGCACATGTGCCTTGCTTACTGCTCCATCATTTATCGAGGTAAGGAGGAATGCCAATGGCGCTCTGCCTCGACACACTGAGCCCCGCGGTAGACGCACGCCTGCCCATCAACCGTGGTCCTGTCTAAGCTCGAGGAAATATTAGATGACAACCACCTGCAGAATTGGAAAGCATTTGTTACGGTTGCAATTACTAACACTTCGAACAGGCCAGTTAACTATAGTTGACCTCAATGAAGGTTCCCTTGAAGACAATAATATGCCAGGTGAAGAAGGGCTTGCGACTTAACAGCTGGAGATACGGGTGGCCGTGGCGATTGCCAGGGTGAAAACGCGGTTGTCTAACCACGTGCGGGAAAGTGAGAACAGTGGCAGAGACTTCCACGCTTGCCACTTGCTGGTGATCAAAGAGACTCGGACAATGTCAGAGGGACCTCGTGTGACAGAACCGGTTGTGTCCACAGGGTTTGCGATTCCCGTGCGCCGCCCTCGAAAAGAAGGTGTCCTCTCTACCCAACCTGACGCGACGTTCGCCGTGCATGCAACGGTCATGCATGGGACCCGAGGATTCCCACACATTCTACAAAACATTTTGCAAACGTATCTCATTTCACTATGCGTATTGAACTTGCATCTTTGCTAGCAAAATGGGTCCACAAATAGCTAGGTCTACCTACAGAATAGCTTGACTGACAACACTGACCTCACTTGTTCACCTGAACAACTTTGATCTACATTGTCTTCTCGCCAGCTTAGTTTTTGTCTCTTCTCACTATATAACAAAAGTACAGTAGAACCTCGTTCATACGTTTTGGAAAAAATTGCGAGAAATGACTTACTAACCGGGAAAACGTACAATCCGAATTACAAAAAAAAAAAATGACAGACTCAACTATTGTTGACATCTACGTAATGCGAAGCTTCGCGCGGATCGTTGCGGAATGAGATGCTGACACGCGTTGAATTGGTGGTGCTCCAGCGGCCCGAGATGTGTTTTGTTGTTTTCCTATTGCGTGGTGTTTTAAGAGGGCGACTGGAAACTGAAATGAAATCGAGCTGGTGGGCGACGCCGGATGCCGCCGAAGCGAAATGTGATGCCCTCATCGGATGCCGCTGAAGCGAAACGTGATGCCCTCATCGGATGCCCCCGAAGCGAAACGGGATGCCCTTATCGTGCCGCCTGCAGCAGGGAACGGCAGCACGTTTGGATTATCGCCTACTAAAAGCGTGCAGTATGCTACCAATGGCACTACGTGGCACATGCTCTAAATCAAATAGGTGAAGATGCTTATTGCAATAGGTTTGGTGGCGATAGCTGTGAATGCGGCATGCCACGACCCGGGCGGAGATTTTCTGGTATGGGAATAAGAAACTGTGTGCGCCGTCGTTTTCACGTGCATGACTCGCACCTTTTCTTGTTCACATAGGATCTAGCGGCCGGAAAACGTATACCATTGCAGTCTGCTGCCGGGAACAGCAGCGCATTTCGGTTATCACCTTTTAAAAGCATGCGCTACCCTTCCCACGGCAACACATGCTGTGAAACAGATAGGTGAAGATGCTTGTCACAATAGGATTGGTTGTGATAGCTGTGAATTCCGCGTACGACGACCCCGCAGAAGGTTTGCTGGTTTATTATTTTCATTGCAAAATGAGAAACTGAGTGCGCGCCAGCCTTTTCATGTGAGACGGGCGGGTGAGTATTGTGGTTAAGCTGCCGCAGCGGTCACATATATACTGTTCTCAATCTTGTGCACCTCGCGCATTTTTCTTGTTTATATGGGTTCTAGTGGCCAGAAAATGTATCATACGATCGCAGTTTGGCGACATACTGAATGTTGGTGCCGAAAAAGATAGTGTTTTCTGGGAACGTATGAACCGGTAAAAATGAGCGTAACTCTATCCGGTCACTTTTTGTGTTCTCAATTGCGACCGTTTGCGCCGGGAAAACGTACAGGCGCGGCCACTGCTAGTGGTAACACGGCAACGCATGGCAGTGCTCCGAGGAGTGGCACCACCAGCGCCTCATGAAGTCTTGGCAGACAACTCACCATAGCAGACGGCTTGCCGGGATTTTCGTCAATTAATTTGATTACACCTGCGTCTCAAGACTTTGAGGTGGTGGCGCACTCCACGGAGCATGCCACAGGCTCCCATGTTCCCGCTAGCAGTAGCCATGCCTATACGTAACAGGAATGTATCAACGAGGTTCTACTGTAATATTAAGTTTCACGCTTAGAGAAGACAGTTTATCTGGTATTGGATGAAATGTTTAAACAACTTACAGTAAAGACAAAAAAATTCAAGGGATAGTTCATGTGCTGGCATGGCTTTTTTTAATGTACAAGCTTTTTTTGTTTATTTGCTTGTTTCAACTGAATTTTCATTTATCTATGCAGCATTACTGTGGTAAAGCTCAGTCTTGTATGAATTTTAAATTTCTTGAAGGCAGACAAATTGAAGAGTCATTTTGCCTACCTTCATAAAACATTTTTTGTGTGCTCGGTAATGCATGCATGCTTCATACTAAAAGCACAGTGCAACACACATTACTGCAAGAAATGTATTTGTGGTATCGTAGACTGACCTTCGGTGCTACATATATGTTTTATGGCGCTGTGGATGACTGCATTTATGTGAGCACTTACTAGCTAATCCTGAGCAGCAATAACAGCAAACCTGAAGTAGAGCCAGTATATGTACAGTTAAGTACTAGAAATATTGCATCATCTTGTATGGCTTTAATAGGGTGCTTTTAACATATAAAGTTGCAAATTTGGAACGGAAAAATGGCTGCCTCCATGGTAGGGCTACCGCAGATAATGCAAGATAGGCCTTGTTACCTTTAGTTCGCAAGAGTAGTTAAAGGAAGAGAAAGAAAAGATGAGTTAGGGGAAGTAATGCCCCTCCATCCATGCGTTGCCGTTACTTTTGCTAAGTAGTGCCATCTTTTCATGTGCGCCGCCGTTCCCTGATTTGTCACTCGCACCAGTACCATTTCCACAATTTATGCTTCTAGGGTTTCCGCTTCCTCTAGCTTTGCTTCCGGGATTTCCACTTACTGAATTTAAGCTTTCACTGCTGTTGCACACTCACGCCCCTACCTAGCAGTAGGGTGGCAAGCAGCTGTACTTGACAAGGGTTGATATTCGGCCTTGTTGGAATGGCATTGTAACAGGTACAAAACGCTTGAAGAAATGGGGATGTTGTGCTGTGTCCTCTGTCTTCGTCCCCATCTTTTCAAGTGTTTCGTACCTGTTAAAATAGCCGCAGATGATGTCTCTTCCACTCAGAACCAGAAGCTTAGATAATGCAAGTTCTGCTTGACACCAAAAGCTGAGGGAATGAGTGAGAGAGGAGTGTGGAGGAAGAAGGTAGGTTGGCAATACATAACCCTCGTTGGTAGAAACAAGTCGGAAGGGTGCTTAAGCAAGAGCGAACCTCCAGTAAAAGTGAGCTACGCTTCGAGTTGAAGTGGACATTGGCAGTGTCTCCCACTGCTGCCCCCATGTTGAAATTTCACTAGGCTTGTGCAAATATAATTTTTTTTCGTTTGAAGCGAAGTTGAAGTGAGTAGTAATTAGCATCATATAATTTCAAAGTGAACAGTTTCAATATTTCTGCAATTTGCACAAAACCTTGACATAAGAGCCAGATGTTGACAAATATAAGAAAGTTGGTTGTTTACTTGTTCAAAAGGAAACAGGTTCATCTCTGGAGTCAGTTTATTTTCATATTGCCGTTATTCAGAAATTTCCATGCAAAAATGCAAGTTGAACATTTCTTACAACTCCAGCTGCACAGAAAACTTGTTTACTGTTACAGGCTCATGCTTACTGTTGTGCTTCATTCTACTTAAGATCGTGTGGTAATTGAGGCGGGAGGAGCATTTGGTGCTCGCCCGTCGGGCATCGTCACGACCTTTACTGCTCAAAGCCGGAAGTTTATGTTATGTTGCGCAAATCCAGCTTGATTCTTCGCGTCTTACAGGTGAGCTTAAAGAGGCCCTGAACCACTTTTTGTCGAAGTGGAGAAAGGCATTTGAAGTGAAAATAGGCTATTTCAGAAATACTTTGCCGCAAAAAGTACTTCAATGCGTTCAGCAGAAGCTGAGTTACTGGCAATCAAACATGGCTTCCGCTGTGCTCCCGTTCCTTCTTTAATGCCCTGCACTGTGAAGGCTTCATGGGCAGTGCCCACAACCCGCCTTCTAAATGTGACCGTGGTGCGCAGTTCAAATTACATTTTGGATGTTAACGTAGACGCCATGACTTCCGCCTTTGGTGCCTACAACGCGCTAAACATATGCGAAATGCAGCGAAATGAGCCTCAGTGCGCTTAGCCAGTGGACTTCTGGCGGCACTCCGTGGCAGCCGCAGTATCCACGCCATGTAGCCGACTGCAGCTTGATGTCAGCTATCGGCCAATAGTAGCCGTCTAAGGGAATGACAAAATAAAGCATCCAGAAGAGAGTGAGGACAGGGCCTTCTGTTGAAAAGAGAGTGTTTGAGAAAAAGGGGACTTCTCGATCCACTTGCGAGCTCTACACATCGCGTACGACAGCAAAACTTGACAGAGATGTCAAGTTTTGGGTAGCACACACAGCAGCGTGTGCTACCCGCAGACTATGTTATTTCACCGAGCCCAACTGGTGGTTCAGGGCTACTTTAACCCGTTCTGTACTTCAAGTGCACAGACGCAAAATTTGTTTAAATTTAACAGTAAAATGAGGGTGTAGATTACATACGAATTTGGACTTCAGTGTGGCTCCAAGGCAGTGTGAATTTTGCCCTGAGGTACGGTTTCATCGCAGCATGGCCTCTGCTGCCGTGAAACTACCTTTAGGGCAAAGTTCACGACCATCAGTGCCGCTGAAGAGGTGAACAGAGCAGCTGGCCGAAGGTATAACGCGGATGATTCGTGCATCTGCTAATGGAGACTGTTTTTACAAAGCTTCAGGTGTTGCATGCAGTTATCTTTGCGAGATATATGCGCAGATTTCTTTTTTCTTTCCTGGGTGTTGTAAGCAGGGTGTGGCTGATGCTTGGAAAAATATGTATATCCGTTTGTTTTGAAAACTTCGAAGACAAATTCGAGCCGAAGTGAATATTGAATAGGACATTATTGAATTGAATATTTGAAGATATTGAATATTCGCCCAAGCGTAAATTTCATATAGTACTGATGCTTATTGTCTTACTTGCATCATGAATGAAAAATTTGTACAACTGAAGGAGACTGCATTTCTGCATTTGTTTGTTGAGTATGAGGAAATGATGCGTAAACTTCTCACAGTGAGCTGATTACAGTGAACAGCATAACTCATCATATCCGTTGCCAAAAATCATGATCACATACTGCTGTGGTCAGCGAAAAATGCACATTTATTGGTGGATGAAAACTCTAAATACTCGGACGTCAGCGGCATCATGGCTGTTGAGACATAGCTAATGCCCACAATATGCTAAGAGCAAATAAAGATGGGCGCTCAATCTAGCTCACAGGGCTTCTGGAAAGTTGGAGTGTCATAGTGATAGCACATTGCTTAGGCACCAGCTGCATCATCAGCTGACACGTGTCCACAGCATGGGCAACATTACGCTTGTCCTATCTCTACCACTCTTTTTCAAAATCCATTGTCCTATTGACGAAACATTGAGCACTTCTATTTGCACTGTTAATTGTCTTGACTGTTTCTGCAGAAATGGAAGTGGGACACCACCACTAGGGGAGTGTTTTCACTATTAAAAGCATGCTTTGAATAGAAAAAGAGCTCGCCTCACTTTTTATAGGTTGAGTGCATAAGTCCCGTTTTTGACCACGAGTTCATAGCACCATCAAGAAATAATCTCAATCCAATAAGTCAATTTGATCGACTTTTGGACAGTACTTTCACATTAAACATCTCTATAACTTCATCCAGTCCTGTATGTTCCTCCAAGGTCACGTTACTCGAGACATCAGTTGTTATCTTTAAAAGCTAGTATACTTTAAATTGTTTTTTAATGATTTGTTTCCTTTATTTATTTATTTATTTATTTATTGATGCAGGGAAGAGGTCACACCTTCGGAAAACCTTCAACAAGGTGCAACCAAGCCAGGAGACCATAGAACACTTCAAGCGTTCACCAATCTGGCAGATGGAGAACGAATTCTATGACTTTGCAGCCGAGCAATTCGAGTTCGCCAAGAAACGGACTTTAGTGGCTACTCAGGATGGGCAGCTGACAGAGCTTGGCCAGCAGTTCTTCTACGAGAAGATTCGACCTAAGTGATCAGTGATAGTGCAGTGTGTGACCCTTTGCCTGGTTTGAAGCCAGAACTGCCTTAATCGGGCAGATTTCATCAAGTGATTTTTTTCCCGGGGCTGTGCGAATGCTTGACACTGGTTCTTTGTATTGAAAGCCAGCATCAGAAGCGACAGGGTATGCAGGTACCAAAGCACTAATCGGTATGGTGTTTGGTGCTAGACATTGACAGCTGCGCACGCCTGCACAAGCCTTTTCAAATGTGTGCATAGCTCTGCTCTCAATGGGCAAAACATATGAAAAGAGAAAATCGAAGGTGCTTCAACATGCTGGTAACATTCTCATCATTAAAAAAAGATTAATTTTAAGTTCAGGACGCTCATTTTAGTGGCAGGCATTCATTACTGACACTTTTTTTTTATTTTGAGGATAATCAAAAGATGTAATCATTGAAATTCACAATTATTTCATGGGAGCAAGATGTCATCACTATAGAAATGTCTGGTGAAAGTAATTTTTAGTGCAATTGCATCATCATTAGTCAAACAAGGCCAAGGTAAACTGGCCTGTTTTAACTGGTTTGAAGTGCTTTCTAGGCAAGCACGCAGGCGAGGAGCTGGTTTAGTCTGCCTGCCATCTTTAGATAAATTAAAGTGGATCTGTTGGTAAGTGTTTAATTAGGGTTCAATGTTTTCATTTAGAGGCAAATAACAGCAAAAAATATGTATTTAACTAATTTCTGAAACTGGTTTTTAACGCCCACCCCCCGCCTATAAAAAAAAAGTAATGCAGAACCTTTGGAAGTTTTATTGTATAGAAGCTCTATACACTCACTGTAGAAGTGGTGGGCTTTAGTATATCGGGCAATAATGAAGTCCTACTGAACAGGAAGTCACAGGTGCAATTCATGACTGTGGTGGCCGCATAGAAAAGGGGGGCAGAAGGCAGAAATGCTCATGTATAATTTTTCTAAAGAAACCTGGGGGTGGGGGGGGGGGGTGAAGAATAACCCAGTGCCCTTCACTACGTAGTCTCTCATACGCATAGCTTTTGAACATTAAACCTTACATGCTATAATGATTATTGTTAAATACTGAAAGTGAAGACCTACTTTTCTTGTGACAAATGCTCGCTCAGAATTGTTTGGTGGCATTTTGCTGTTGCATTCTCCATGCTCCAGAGCAGTGGAGACTGCAAAGGAAAGCTTTCATTACTTTGACAGTTTAGCAGTGAGGGAGCCGTGTGATACGGTACTCGCTAGATGACGAGAAGTCGGCACTTGTCACACAACCAGTGGGTCATATATATTTTACTAAAGCTATACATGCACATCTACTACGGGAGGGGGGGGGGATAAATAATTAAAATAAAATGAACTCGTGTGTTTGGAGTGAAAAGAGAAAGGTTAATGTTTACACTTTCAGGGCTTAGTGACAAATTGTCACGTATACATGATATTATTTTCGTGCTTTTTGCACATTTAATCAGACATAAGCATACCCATTACTGTAACATACCATACTCACGGACATCTTACTGTGGCTATGAAGGGAAAGCTACAGAGGCAAAGCACACACGAGTGAGAGCACTTCTGAAAAGAGTCCCGCGTTTCCATCCACGTTAGTTTAAGCTGGGGAAGAGAATACATACACACCTTATTAGCAACAGTTAAATAAGACAAAACACACGACTGAATGCAAAAGTTTACCTATTTTGCATCTTTTCCCTTCCGTGTCTGGGCAAACCTGAAACTGTCGCACGTGGAAGCTGCGTTGATTCAGCGTCTGTTTTGAGCAAGCAAAAGCACTCCGAAACGCTGGCGGACTACGTGGCACGGTAACACGTGCAGAAGCTCCGCCCCCGTAGCTTTCCCTTCATAGCCACAGAAAGTTGTCCGCGAGTATAGTTACCAGTACTTGTGCTGTGCTTGTTGCCACTTCACAAACATTCCTTTAATTGCATTTTATCTGTTTCTGTTTCATCATAGTCGTATTGTCTCAGCATCACCATTTGTTGCTCAGTAGTAACTGCAACTGCTTCCCCATATGGGAAATGACAAAAAAGGAAGCACATAGGTCGCACCTAACACATCCATTTTGTTTTGACATGGTATGCATGTAACTGTGGAAAATCTGACCTGTTTTTATGTAAGTAATCAACAAGCAAAAGATAGTTTGTCTTAACTAATGTCATTGCTAAAAAAAAAAAAAAAACCCATAACTGCCTTGTGCAAGATAAATGCCACTAGAGCAATGGTAAATTTTTCGTCTGTAAAAGCTGGAAATGCTGAACCCTATATGGTACAATGCATCTTGCGCTCTGATATGCAGGTGTAGTTTTGAGCTGGTGTCATATTTGGACGGGGTGGAAAGTAGAATCCCTTGAAGCTGAACGTTGCCTTGAAGAAGTCTGACATTGCTAACAGAATCGTAAGGCCAACAATGGCCATTTATTTAGTGCATCTGCACTGTGGTTTGCAACTGTTGGGCCCCAGCTGCACTTTGGTTTAGCTACAGTTTTTAGCTTTGCCTACTTACTATGCTGCGGTTTATTTAGTTTACTGTATGTTGACTAAAGATAAGTTTTTAATTTGTGTTTTTTGCATACCCAGGAAAGGAACAAAGCCTTTCATCTAACCACAAAAAAGAATCCATGCAGTCTCAGTGCCCCTATAGGGGAAAAAAAAAGAAAAAAAATGTCCATGAGAAAGAGTTCCACTTTTGTAGCCCCCTTTCTCCTTCAGTTTCTGTTTTTATTCTTACATGTATCATTGTGTCTGCATGTCAACTTCAGTGCTTGCTTCCGATAAGGTTATTTGCTCACATCAACTTACATTAGATTCCTTGCATTAATTTCTGCATACAGTTCCGCACATTTTGTTGTGAGACGTGTTTTCACCTTGTGAACAGAATATTTTGAGACGTGGTTAAGGCCATAGTATAAGGCAAGGGTTTCAACTTTCTGACCTTGAGGAACCTCACCTGCCATCCTAGAGTGCAACTGAACTCCCCACCCTTACTTCTTTCCACCAATATGCTTTTCAGACAATGAGTCTTAAACACCATTCTTTCTTCTAAAGACTATCGAAGTGTGGATGTGGTGGTTTTAATTGTCAAATTCAAGCTGTAATGTAAAAATCCGCCGAGGGGGGTATGTAGTTGGATTCATTTTGACCACTTGCAGAACTCGGAAATGCCTTTTGCCTAACCCCTTGGTTCTGCAGAACCCAGTTTGGGAACCCCTGTTACAGGGGGCCCTATGACAGCACATTTTGCTTGTTGGTTGCATGATTAGGGTGTGGTGATGCTCTCAGCACATATTGAGAGCACATATTTTTCATTTACCTTGTGAAGGAACTTTGGAATGGAAGCTCTTGCTAAAGCAATGAAAAATACTTGGAACTCTTACCTCTGTAATAGCCATCGTTAAAAATTTTTGCCAATATCTTGTGGAAGGAAGTGTAGCTGTTATGCGAGTTTGTACAGGTGCGGCCACTGCTAGCAGGAAGACGAGAGCCCATGGCAGCGCTCCTTGGAGCACCACCCCTGACGCATTGTGAAGCTTTGGCAGACGACTCACTGTAGCAGATGACTCCCTGGGCTTTTCGCCAGCCGCTTTGATTATGCCTGCCCCAGGAGACTTCATGAGGTGCTGGTGGTGGGGCACTTCGTGCAGCGATGCTATGAGCTTCGTGCTCCCACTAGTAGTGGCCACAGCTGTACAGAAACCGAGATCATGGTGATGTCATCATGCAGCAGGGGCTTTAAGAAGCTGACATGAAGTCACTGGGATCATCTCCCATGCCTGCAGTGATTGATTAAAGGCACAGCATGTCATTCAATGTTAGATATACTAACTGATATATGAAGATTCGTTACAGCGCAACACGAGACACGGACAAAAGGAAGGTATAAAACGATGACACGGCGCTGATTCTCAACTGATCTTTATATTGAAGATATGTCTAACATATATATATAGGTGCCAGTTCATAACCATGACATGCATGAGACACAGAGATACATCGAGGCAACTCTGACCACCTGATGCATAATCAAAATTACCATAGGTAACGCAGTTCCTTGTCATGAAGAGTGATAGATGGTTCGCTGATACATGCCTTATCCGTAATCTTTATGTTGTAAGCCTCAGTGATTTCCCTTGTCAATTGGCTTGCATGTTTATAAATTACATTAGTTCTTTTAAAATAGGGGCGACAACCATATGACTTGCAATGCTCCGGGAGATGAAGTGGCGCAACCCCTTGAAGAGATAGCTCATGCTCCCCAAGTCGAACATTCATGCAGCGCTTAGTTGGTCCCCTGTACCCTTTACCACAACATAACGGCATGTACAACTTGCTTAACAAAAGTGATGTACCTATTCACATGGTTGATGGTGCACTTTCCCTTTACTTGCTTATCCTTCAGCATATTATCAACTAACGGGCATATGCGACCTATCTTATGTTTTGCAGAAAAACGAACATCAATGCTGTATCTTGAAACATCATTCTTAAGCCTATGCACCAACTTGTGTACATACGGTACTACTGCGTTTTTCTTTTTTTCTTCTAATTTAGTTTTACCACCTTGGTCATTTATACTTTTGACGCCACGAACCATACTTTCACTCACAGATGAAATAATCAATTTGGGGTAACCAGCGTCCAATAAATGATTTACCTGATCAGAAAAGGCAGCCTTCGACATATGAAAACATGACTTCTTTAATGCAGCACTTGGGATAGTCTTCACTATAGCCTGCTTCACTACCTTAGAATGACCGGATTTATAGTTCAAAATGGGCTTAACCAACCTGGGATCATATTTCCAGCACACATGATTTTTGCCAAAGGTTAACGTCATATCAAGAAACTGCAGTTGATGATCTTTAGGGACTTCAAAGTAAAATCAAGGCCCATGCCATGCTGCCTGAATACCGTCAAAATTTCATAAACACCCTCAGGGTGAATGTCACTGTTAAAAAAATACTGCATAACGAAATCATCAACATAGCAGAAAACCTTATTGGAAAGCTTAGCAAGGTGGCCCTCTAGTTGCCTATCATCATTGTGACATTGTTCACACAATGATGAAGAAGTCTTCATCAATGGTTGCGGTACCTCAATAGAAGCCTTTCTTGAACTTCTTTCCTTTTACTTGAGATCTACCTTTGTTTCATGGAGATGGGGTCTGTGTATATAAAAGTTGGGGGGTATGCATTGGCTCGTGTGTTGCTCTTATCATTAGTGACATTTTTCTAGGTTATATTAATACACCCGTGTACTTAGATTTATGTGCACATTAAAGAACCCCAGGTGGTCCAAATTATTCCAAAGACCCCCACTACAGCGTGCCTTATAATCAGATCGTGGTTTTGGCAGGTAAAACCCCATAATTTAATTACTGTAACATTGAAGATTGTAGAAAAACTAATTATTGTTTTGAAATACATTAGTTCCAAAAAAAGAAAGAATATTTATTGAAGAAGTAACAGATATTTGCGAAACAGACATTCCTGTGACCACTTGAAAAAAAAAAAAGGCAAAATTTCAATATATAAAAAAAATTACTTAGAGGAATTAAGAATATACATTTCAAAGATGAATGTTCCAAAAACACCTAAAACATGTATGCAGATCTGGGCACTGTGGGAATTGGTGTACGTGAAGTGTGAAGTTTTCGTGAGCCAGCAAGGCAAAGTAGTGGATTACGTCAAGAGACGCGCTGCAGATTTCGGTGATGAACATGTCTCTCATCCATCATGGTGCACCTTGCAGAGCATGCAGAAGTATTATACAGCATTAAAACATGTTGAATCGCAAGACACAGTGGGCTTGACCTTGTAGAAATGTGCCATAGTATGATGGGAGATGCACAACGGATTTCGGCAACAAATGCCTCCCGCAACTTCTATCTTTATTGTTGGCTAGACGGTGCGTGCGCTCACATTTTATATGTAAATTGTTGCTATACAACGCACCAAACGTGCCAAACAGTTTCTCTCGTGGCTTGCACAAGGGAAATTTGTAAAGGCGTTTTATTCTCCCACTTTAGGCATGCATCCATGGCGCAATGGTTAGGGCATCAGGTGTGAGTGCCAGGGGGACCAGGCTCAAAACCAACCATCCAGAATTTATTTTCTTATTTTATCTATATAGCCAGGTGTCAAGGTAACCCTTTAGGTCATATGAAGGGCCAATGCACCATCAAAGTGGGGAAAAAGCCAAACAAAGCTATCGCTTTAAAATAATCAGCACACAAATATTCTCAGTGCACAAAACAAAGAGGGTAGTCTTTCCGGTTCCTGGTCCATGCAGTGAAGTTGTTCCTCTAGTTTGTAAGTCAAGTGTAGACTGTCCATTTCTGGCAGCAAACATTTTGTATTTCAGCAGACCTTCTAGGTGGCCAATCCTGCACTGAGGGTCGGTGTGTTTCAGTGTCCCTCGTAGCTGAGCAAACGAGTGCAGTGAAGGATGAAAGAGCTAATGTGGAGTGCAGTGAGTGATGAAAGACTGCGATATTGAATTGAGCATGAGGAGGAAAGCAGAGGAGGAGGGTATGGCGAAAGCATGAGACAAAAAGCATAGTGCCGCATAAGACGAGCTCTGCAGCGGCGATGCACCAGAGTACTGCGCGTCAGACATATGGAAACAATGAGCTGCAAGGTCTCTCTGTGGCAGCTGCTGTGAATCGCGTTCACGAATCATTGACATGCTGCCTCTTGCGATCTCCCAATTAGTGAGGCAGTCGCGCCACACTTCACTCCGTTTGCAACGTGCCGCACGAGACAGCGTTTTCGTGACAGCATATACATATATTGAAATGAAAACTTGTATAGAGCTGTGCTGAAACTTCATATTGGGGATTATTGTTATCGTTGGTGAATTTTTTTGTTTGACATTCGGCCCCAGATACACAGCTTGCAGCTTTACCTTGTCTTCATCTTCCTGTGTTGATGTTGAAGTTCTGTTACTGATTTTTGAGTAGGAACATCTTGGTGATCTTAACTGTCGAGCCTCAGCAGCTGCAAGACAGGCCCCATTCTGAAAAACAGCTGTTAAAGCTGGCACTTCTCTGAAACTGCAACAGTTCTAAATGTTGTGCAAATGACCCGCTCTGCATGTTGGACGTGCAGCAGACTAATGGAAGTGCCTGCTAGAGGAATTGAACAACTTGGAGTCAGAACCTCTGGTAGACAGCTGCCGACATTTTCTTTTAATTATGACCCTTCATTGCTTCCAGGCTGTAAATGGGACAATTTGATGTTGTCCTCTTACTTATTGCTTGTGCTCTGGCAAAAAATATGATGTTGATGTACCATAATCATGAACTGCATACATATTCTTTTTTTCAGAGATGGCAAAACAAATTTTTTGGCAAACTTGTATGCCTTAGCTTACCGAAAGTTCTGTAAAAGTTGGTTTTGGTTCATATGAATGAGCATGCCAGTGATAGAGGGTTATGTTTGAAGATTTGGAATGCACCATAAGATTCACTCCCTGTCTGCTTGTACTGGCAGTGCAAATATTCAGTGAGACAGGACTCCGGAATCTTAAAGGAATGTTGCAGCGAGGTTCTGCCAAAATTATTTTCTGGTCTATGCAACTATTATGTTGTACGCACGCTTTGCATGTAGTGAATGACAGTGCTTAATTATATCAGATTTAAAAGGGGCTCTTCTCCAAATGCCATCCTGATTGTCACCCACTGGTAAATTTAATCTATTTTGACCGTCACTGAAAATGTGTAAATCACATACTCTGTTTTCTGGGGGGGTGGGGGATGGAGGGGAGCAACACTGTTTGGAACACTGTAATCAACGTAAAGAATATCATCACAGGACCTCTTTAATTTAGTCTTGTCTTTCATTTAATTTGTTCCTCAGCGGTAATTGCTTGGTGTCATTGCTGTACAGTAGAGACTGTCAGTGTTTATGGCGTAATCTATCTTTACTAGATTTTTATGCGCTTGTTTGATATGGTCTTGTTGCTAAACATTTCACTCTTTGGAGGCAACATAATGTATACTTAGAGCAAATGCAAAGTTTGTTCTATCATGTATGCATTGTTGTCCGGATGACTCGGCATGATTTTAGTGGCCTATAGGATTTTTATTCTTCATAAAAATGCCGAGTTCTTGTGTTCAAAATGCATATTTGTAACCTTCTAAAGCAGCTCAACTTTTTATTATTGGAATTTCTTTATGCAAGGAAACATACATACACTTAAAGTTGTTTGTTACATGTGGTGAAAACATCCAAAATTGCATTTACACCATTTGCTGTCCGAAGGAGAAATATGGGGTGTGGTTGTGAAAGACTGAAACTGGTGTCTAGCACCAAAAGATGCCTTCCCATTGTCAATATATATACTAATTTTTCTCTCACTCTGTTTTGACTTGGAAAGCAAACTATTGCATGTTGCAGTGACTTGTAAAGCAGTGGGTATTACAGAAGGGAAACTTTTGTGTTGTGCACCTCAGTGGATGCCATCATGTGGGTTTCTTGGAGAATTCAGCCTGGTTGCAAACTGTAGGTAAAGCATTATTTTCCAAATGTGAGATTGTGACATGCTGCTACATTGTTGTCAGACAGCTACATGTCCAGCATTCAACTAAAAACACCCTGAGACAGTGTAAGAGCTTAGAACTAGTACTTAGTGAAACTGTGACATCCAACTAGGAGTTAAATATCGGTAATTAAAAACCGGTAAATAAAGTTGCCACACAGCAGATGAAGATTGGCCCAGTAGTATGCAGTGCAGCATCCCAAAACCAGCATAGTTAAAAATGTTTCATGTTGTGTGAAGTGGCATGTGGCTTGTTGAAGTGAATAGCGTACATTAACGGACTGTGTGTCCCGAGGCATTGATAGAAGGATGTTGTGGTTATTGTTCGAGAGTCAATTATAACTTGCAATTTTTTTCTGCTCGCCTATGTTGTATCACACCTTTATCTTGCAGTAATTTGAGTACAGTATCATGCTCTGAGGGTGAACTCTGGCCGTTCGTTCATGCTGTTTGGCATCCATCAGTAGCAATTTTTCACTTCAAACACCTTGAGCTTCAGAAGAACTGCGGCAAGTTGACACAAAGGGCTGCAAGCGCTGCTTGCACTTTGGTGCAGTACAAGCTAAACATGGTATTCTGTCCACCATCTGGTGTTTCGTGGAGGTTTTGAGTGCAGTACGGTTTCCAGAAGGCCTGCTGTAACCTTGACATTTAATTTTTTTAGCACTTTATTTTACTAGAGTAAAGTACAGCACACTTGCTAGCGAGACAGCTTGCATCAGTTGGCTTGCTCATGCAGGGTATTCTGTTCTCTACATTCTCTGTGCTCTTCCATGACGCTGGGCATAGTCTCGAGGGTTAAAGGAACTGTCTGCCGTTATTTGAAGGGGCTCTGAACCACTTTTCATCAAAGTGGAGAAAGTTATTTGAAGTGAAAATGGGCTATTTCAGAAAGACCTTGCCACAAAAAAGTACTTCAGTGCGTTCAGCAGTAGCGGAGTTATTGGCAATCGAACATGGCCTCCGTTGTGCTCCCGTTTCTTCAATGCTTTGCACCGCGAAGGCTACGGCGCAGTGGGGCGTGCCCACAACGCTCCGCCTTCTAAATGTCACCGTGGCGCGCAGTTCAAGTTTCATTTTGGATGTTAACGTAGACTCCACGACTTCCGCCTTTGGTGCCTACGACGCACTAAACATAAGCCAAGCGCGGTTGTCCTCAGCGAGCCGCAGTGCACTTGGCCAGTGGACTCGTGGCTGCACCCCGCAGCGGCTGCAGTATTTACGCCATGTAGCCAACCGCAGCTTGATGTCAGCTATTGGCCAGTAGCAGCCATCTAAGGGAATGACGAAATAGGGTGTCTAGAAGAGAGTGAGGACAGGGCCTTCTGTTGAAAAAAGAGTGTTTGAGAGAAAGGTGACCACGCGATCCGCTTGCGAGCTCCACGCACCACGCACGACAGCAGAAATTGGCTGAGATGTTCACAGCAGCGTATGCTACCCGCGGACTATGTTATTTCACCAAGCCCGAGGGGTGGTTCAGGGCGCTTTTAAGGACTTTCTATTTCTATTTTGTAGCGCAATAGAGAGCCGACCATTTGAAGCAGAAATTCTTAAAACAGCCATTTTTGATCGGCGTGGTCTGAGCTTAAAACTGTGTATGGACGCCAACAACACTGATTACTGGACGTGTACTTATCTCGGAGGCCATGTGTCAATGCGGCACTCCGTTCACTGTCTGGGAAGATGCAGACAACTTGTACACCTTTCCTCTCACTTCTTCGATCACAGATGACCTAATCATGATCTGGTGTTTTTATAGCAGTGTAGCAAGGGTCGTATAAGCGGCTGTGGAATGTTAGCATGCTTGCAATAGTCCAGACCAAACCGTGCTCTACATAAATAAGTTTTCATGCTCAATGTGTGGTACAGCAAAGTAACTTAAGTCCCACAGGGATTTTTGGATGCTACCTGTGCATTGTTTTCATGACTAGACCGTGTTCCTTGTGACATGAACGGAGCAGGCGGAAGTGGTTTATAGCTTCCATTGGAAAAAGCAGCTGTTGTAAACTTTGTTTTGTGAAATTATCTTTTACCTTCTAATCCCCAGCATATTGTAAGGGACGTCAACTGTTTGCAATGGTTATTTGGTTTCTAATTCACTGTTGAATAACAAATGCCGACTGCATCATTTAGGATTCATCTCCGAGCTCCTGTGAAATGTTTTGCATATGATCGTTGATAGTGGTTTAAGAGATTCATTACAAGATATCCACCACTGATAATTGATTATATGTACTGTATATAATGCAAATGCAGTTTTAATGCGACAGCGTTAAGGAGCCCGTGTCGCAGGAAATCCGGTGCTGGCGTCAGACATCGTTTCAGCAAAAATAATTTCGAACCACGCATACCCACGCCGTCCATGTGGAGCAAGGAATTGACTGAACTAATTGAATTCCTCAAGCTAAAATGCGTGAAAAAATCGTAAACTACGACCTACACACAACTTACAGACATGATAGCTATCGCATTGTAATTTGAATATATGAGAAAACATAAGTATGTTGCGCGAAAACTCAAACCCCTTTTCCAGCGTTTCTACAATGCATACATCGGAGACAGCGTCCGCCATTTGCGCACGCCGGCGCGTAAAATCTTGAGTCCACGGAGCGGCGCGCCCGCTTCCTTGAAACACTTCCAGATGGCGCTCGCCTCCGCCGCATCGCGGCCCATGCAAGAGGCCGCGTCTCTCTCGGAAAGCCCGTCTTCGTGCATAGCGTTTCGCCGCGAGCGTTTCCCGATAAACATTACAGTTACATATGCTGCAGTTGCCGGGAAGAGTGAGAAACAGTCGGGGATCTCTGAATGCTATTGCGTTCCACTTTTAAAGGCGAAGCTGAAGCGTCCTCCAAATTTTTTCTATTTGTGCCCCACTAAGACTCACAATTGTTCTTGCAATTGGCTTACGTTGCTTATAGCAGTGGTTAATTTATGCATATGTATATGATATATTGTAAGAATTCTTATTCATTTACTATTCTTTTAGAATTTTCACTCAGGAAGAATCATTAAATATAAAATAACTGTTCATCAATATGTAGTTATAGTTTTGTGGAAGATATGGGTTTAAGAAATTTCAGAAAACACTTGCTATGAATTGTGAATGGCGTAGGTGAGTGAAGGGCTCTGCAGTGGCACTAAGCAACATACAGGTTAAAGGCTCGCAGACTTCTAGGCTCCATCCATTCTTATCCACAAGTCGGTTCATTAGGGTGAAATTTATGCTTCCCCCCTCCCCAAATATATATATAACTATCTTGCATGTGAATATGAAGGGATTGAGCATTACAATTTATACAGTTGGAATACACGCCTATTTGTGTTCTTTAATTGCTAGACTCAGGGTGCCACAACTCTTGGCCGTCATGCTTTAGTGGCCGTGTGGCTCACATACATTACAGTTGCATAAATGAGCCACAATGTGTAGTCAATGGAGGCTCCTTTATGAATGTGCTATGCACAGTGATTTGTTTTACTTGATCTACAGGCTTGTATATGTCGCTTTGCAATGAAGGAGCATTTTACTTCGACCAGCCGAGAAAACTTTGTAGGCTAGAAGCTGGTTAAGTAAGTGGTTTATATAGCTGAAGGGAAACGAACGAATGCAGATATACGTTGCCGGAAACATTTTATATATCTCGCCCTTGTGCTTGTCCTGTTTCTTTGAGCAAATTTCCGCCATATGTGTTCGGCAGAAAGCTGTGCGAGCCACGAAGTCTTTCACGCGGGCCATGTGTACTAATGCTGTACATTTATTGTAGCTGTGTCACTAATCGTCTTTCAATGCATTCGAGGCAATAAAAGTGGCCGGTGCCCGATTTTCTTGTCTAGAACAGCTTTTCGTTTTGTCCCCTGCTTCCGCTTATGCCACATGCATGCGTAGATGCCATAGACATATTTTCATTGTGATGCGCCGACAAAAAAAAAAAGCCACTACGATTTCTTTTTTATTTCCGCTGAGAAGTTCACTATACATACTCAAAACAATGTTAGGCCCTATAGCCATTGAGGCTAGTGTCGGGTCCACGGAACGAAATGCATTTTTATTGCGATATCGGATTGTAAGGACACTCCAGACGCATTTCTGCCGTCGGCGTTGCCGCAATTGAGGTGCCGTATGAAATCCAAGGGCGATGAAATCGTCGCCGCGCGCTGTATGCTATGTGTGCGAGTGAAAGCCGACGGTTGCGGTCCAATCTTGCGCACGTAACGGAGGAAAGCAGGGAGGAAGCGCGCCGTCTTCCGTCGCGCGCAAGGCTCGGGGCGAGGGAGGTTCTACTTCGGGCAGCCGCGCGTGCCAGCCTGGGCCGTTCTATCTTGAAAGTCATCAGTGACGGGGACGTAGTCTGCCGTGCGCTGTGTTTTCGCGGCTTAGTTCACGTTGGGGGGGATGCGAGAGGCAGCACGAAGGTCAATTCGCTCGCTGCTGCTGACGCGCTTCGTCACTCCAGCGTTTTGACGAGTTTCCGCGGTCATCGAGTGAGATGTGTTCATGTTTGCTTGTGCGCGCGTGACAGCATGCTTCTTAATTTAGTTAGTATGCCTATGTTTACAAGTTTATACGGCCGATAAAACTACCCATCTTTACTTCGTGTAGCTGTACACTAATTTGCTATCGCAATCGATGCTTCCCCTTTCGGGCGAAACTGCGCCTTCGTTTTCTTTTGCAGCAATATAACGTAAGGCACACGCAAGATTTCCAAAAATATCAAGAAATATAGTGTTACAGGGTGTTTTAATAGCAGTCGCCAGGCGATAGACGCAGAGAACCAACAGACTTAGCTTTCGGCCTCAACGGCAACCAGAGCTCGAGCCTCGTGCTAGAGCGATGGCAATGTCCCCTCCACTATGTGCGTCTTCTTGATATACAACGAAAGGGTCGGGATATGACTTGAGGCAGCTGACGTGAACCAGCTCGCGACTACCACGGCGTTCGTCTGACGGCGATGTCACTGGCTGGACTACATATAGTTTACGAGAGATGTACGAGATCCGGTTCTGTCCGCGATATTTTGCAGCAAGCCTTGGGGTGTGTCCATGGGAGTGGAATGAGGCTAAGGCGTGGAAGAGATTGAGAAAATTATGTGGCACGCACTCGGAATCCACTTCCTTTGGTGAGTGATCAAGGGGAAAGTTTGGCAGACCAGACTGATGCCCTTGGTATACACTATGAAAACGTATCTAGTTCGGCACACTACTTACGGGTTCTTCCTGAAATGTAAAACTATAGCCGAAGGAAAGCCATTGAGTTGTAAATGTGAATACGATGAACCCCACAACCGTCCTTTTACTCTTGCCAAATTTAAGGCTGCACTGAGCTGCTGTAGCAACTCCTCACCTGTAGGTGACAGAGTTGTATATGACATGAAAAGGTACCTGAATGCTGAAACTCAAATGCCATTACTTTGCCTTCTTTAGTAGAATGTGGGCTGCGGGATACATACCTTCCGCATGGAAGGAAGCTATCGTAATTCCTGACCTAAAGGCAGGAAAGGACCCATATTTAGTGTTCGTGCTGTAGGCCAATAGCACTCACGAGTTGTACCTGTAAGCTTTTCGAGAAAATGATTCATCGATGATTGCTATATTATCTGTAAGCTTTTCGAGAAAATGATTAATCGATGATTGCTATATTATCTGGAAAATAACAATCTGCTAGATACATATCAGTGTGCATGGGTTTAGAGAAAAAATAAATTACGGGGTTTTAACGTGCCAAAACCACGATCTGATTATGAGGCACGCCGCAGTGGCGGGCTCCGGAAATTTAGACCGCCTGGGGTTCTTTAACGTATACCTGAATCTAAGTACACGGGTGTTTTCGCATTTCGCCCCCATCGAAATGCGGCCGCCGTTACCGGGATTCGATCCCGCGACCTCGTGCTTAGCAGCCCAAAACCATAGCCACTAATTAAGCAAGCGCGGCGGGTTTAGAGAAAACAGATCAAGTGTTGACCGCCTTGTTCGAATAGAAACAATTGTAAAAGGTGCATTTGTCCACGAACAGTGTTTTCGTGTCAGTCTTTCTTTATATGGATAAAGCTTACGGTACGACATGGCGCTATGGAACTCTACAACACTTATCTTCTATGGAGGTACGAGGCAAGATGTTGAATCTTATAGAAAGTCATCGACCGGACTTTGCGTGTTAGACAACTCGGGTGTCCTGAGTTGCACATTGTTTATTGTTAAAATGAGTTCGCCTCATTCTGTCATACCACCAACAATTTCTTACACTGCTAAATTTATGTCGATGATGTACAGATAGGGTTTCAGTCTTGCAATCTGGCCATCTGTGAAAGACAAGTTCAGCTTACTGTTAGCAATATGTCAAAATGGGCAGATGAGAATGGCTTCAGGTTCAACGCTAAAAAAAAAAAAAAAAGCAGTTGCGTGCTTTCCTCTCGAAAGAGGGCTTCAGCTGCAGATCCTGTCTTTGAACTCCATGGAGCGCATCTGCATGTAGCGAGCACAAATTTCTGGGATTATACTTTGACTCAAAGTTCACGTTTATCCCTGTCTTTAAATACCGCAAGCCTAAAACAGCCATTAAAGATATTGTCACACACTACTTGGGGCAGTGACAGGAGATGCCTGATGAACCTTTATGGGAGTCTTATACGCTCTCGTCTAGATTATGGATCAGCCGTATACCAACCAATCTGCAACGCCAAGCGCACTAAAGGTGCTTGACCCTGTCCATCACTTAGAGCCCCTGCTAGCAACCGGGGCTTTTAGAACAAGCCCCATTCCCAGCCTCTACGTTGAGTCAAACGAGTGGTCACTCAACCTGTGTAGGTCATATTGCAGGTTCATGTATTTCTTGAAGGTCACTTCTGGAGGGGCCTAAACATCCATGTAACCGCGAGATTAATAACCTGTCTTCCACTGGCCTGTATTTGAGGCGACCAGCAGCAGGAGTTCCTTTTTCACTGCGTATTAGAAACTTGGCTGACAACCTTGGTATTCCACTTTTTTGATACTCTACTATCGCCGATGTGCTCAACACCACTACGCCCCTATAACGCCGCCTTGGCTGTGGCAACACATGGAATGGGACATACCTTGCAATATCTCGACAGGCTCCCGAGGCATTAATGCGCAGTCACCTCCTAGGATTAGAAGGAAAATACTCCTGCCCTGAATTTTATACGGACGCTCCTTTGCCTGCCGCTTTTGGGTCATCTTTTGAGTTATCATGGTTTCTTAATCCACAAATGAGTATTTTTACTGCCGGGGCATTTGCAGCAATGTCGACTGTGAAATACATCAGAAAACTAAGGCTTAGCAGAGCTGTAATATATACAGACTCGCTAAGTGTGGTAAGAACGGTGAAATCCTTGGAGTACAAATAACCTGTACTTAATGAACTCTGCTCTGAGCTTTGCATGGCATATCTATCCGACCACCACATAACATTATGTTGGGTGCCTGGGCATAGCTATATGCATTGAACGCAATGTTCTCGCTGACCATAATGCTACATCCGTCCCCCAAGTAGCATTGCCGATTTAAAACCTTTCATGCGTATGCAGTTCAAAGGATACTGGCAAAAAGAGCGAAATAAAGAAACTCCAAATAAACTTTACTTGGTAAAGCCCCAAAGAGATAACTGGGTCAGTGGAAAGAAAGCAAGGCAAACTGATATGGCACTCACCCGACTGAGAATGGGACACATTTGGGGACGCACTCTTATCTTCTGACTGGAAAGACGCCCCCACCCCCACCTGCAGCAGGTGTGGGGAAATACTCACTGTAGTACATGCCCTAATAGAATGAAAGCACTTAAAAACGCACAGTACAATATTTTCCTCGAATTTATATGGAACGTATTCTGTTGCATCCTGCGCTGTTACTTGGAAAAGAGTCACTTTTTAAAACAAGCACGGCGATGATATTTTTCAGTGCAGTTGACTATCAACTACATGTGAACTGCTAACATGTTTGCAGCCCCCCTCCTTTACATGGAAGAGAGGGATTGCTGTCGCCTCATAATGGCCGCTGGTCTCACTTTACCTACTTCGAGAGGTGTAGGATTATTACTGAGGTCAAGCGCTAACCTCCATCCAGCCTTGCATAAATAACATTTTAGACTATCTCATGATCAATCACAGGCACTGTTCTCATCTTCTCCGTCATGAAGTCGAAGGGATTGCCATACAGCTAAGGGAGAATTTTGTTTAAAGCCCATACAATAGCCAAACACTCTTTTTCCGTGACAGTAATTGATCTCCCCCTTGGTGAGGGCACGACTCGCGTAGGCCACAACGTAGTCAGAGAAAGGACGCGTCTCCAAGGCCAACGTCACTGGCGTCTGCATGAACTTCGCTGGGAGCACTCGGATCGTAATGTCGTAATACAGGTGGCGGGGTAAGCAGCCGGGCGCAGCGTGGTGAAGGCTTCGTCATATGCCGGGGTCCAGTCACGCAGGTCCCCAATGCCGGCCAGGAGCTTCGCCATGGATGCAATAATAGACGCAAAGTTACACACCAATTGACAAAAACACAAACATAGCCCGACAAAACTGCGAAACGTCTTCTCTGTGTAGTTGGCTGCGCGAATTCTCGAATTCTGCGACAGGATGGAACTTGCCGGGGTGAGAAATGATGCCGTCCTTCGAAACGACGTGGCCAAGTATGGCGAGTTGGCGGGCCTCGAAGCGACACTTCTTTAAGTCGAAGGCCAGCGGCAGCTATACACCTGAGAACCTCGCGCAGATGAGTGAGATGGGTGGCGGAATCGGGAAAGAAAACGATCACGTCGTCTAGATAGCATGAGTATGTTTTCCATTCGAGACCGCTTAAGATATCGTCCATCATCCGTTCAAATGTCGCGGGCGCGTTGCACACGCCATACGTCATCGTAAATTCGCACAAGCCATCTGGAATTATGAAAGCTATCTTCGAACGGTCGAACTTGGCCAGTGGAACTTGCCAATAGCAAGACCGTAAGTCTAGGGAAGGAAAGAACTCGGCACCATGCAGACTATCGAAGGCATCGTCAATACAATCTTCTTGTGTAATTTTGGTGAGACAGTGATTGTCTACGCAGAATCCGATAGAGTCATCCTTTTTCTTGACGAGCACACAGGGCACCACGGGCTGCAGGACGGGCTGGCGATTCCGTGTCGAAGCAAGTTCTCAACTTGCTTACGACGGCACCTCCATCGATCTTCAACGGACACTTCAATAGCATTAGCGGTGGGGGGGGGGAGGAAGCGTAGACTTAGATGTGCCGATGACGACGCAGTTTGTGCTTTAGGAACTGCGGAAATCACTTTTCCGCCTTAGTAGCACCGTGCACTGGGCCGACGACGCGTGGGGGGGGGGGGGGAAAGAGCGGCGACGAGGTAAGGGCGAGCGACGGGTACGAAAGGGTTGCGAATCCGTAGTTTGTTGGTTATCAGCAGCGTAGACTACTGGTGGCGCCTGTTGGGGCACGCGAAATGGTCGAAATTCGTAGGCAAAGAAGCTCGCGTGGTGCCCGTGAATGCCTCGAAGCGCCGGCGGCAGAAGCGCGCTTCACATCCCGCGGGCGTCTTCGTCGACATGGGCGAGTACACTGCAGGCGTCGTTTAAGCTCTTGAAATGCTTCGACTTTGCGGCGCTTCCCACTTGAACTCGACGTCTGACTTCGTGAGATGACCCAGTGGCTCGGCGATGCGAGAAAAGTCCTTGACAAAGCGCCTGTCGTAGGCACAGAGGCCAAGAAGTCGGCCCACTGCTGCCATGTCGACGGGCTGCGGGTATTTTGCTGTGGCAGCTGTCTTCTGCGGGACAGAACTGGCTCCGGACTTACTGAACATGTGGCCTAGGAACAGGTTCCCTTCGTACTCGAAGCAGCTCTTTCCCGGCTTCAGGGTGAGTCCAGATGACTTTATCGCTTCGAGTACCGTTGCAAGTCGGCTCAGGTTTTCGTCGAAATTGGCGGAAAAGGCGACAACGTTGTTTAAGTGGACGAGACACGTCTGCCGCTTTAGGCATAGAGAAAGACATTTAATTTCTCTATGATATATGTCTGAAGTCTATGCTCCGTGAAATTAGCGACCACGAAGTTATTCATGCCATTTTCAGCTTCACTCGGCACCAACGCGAAACTTGGAATAAAACAATGCGCTTTTTTACGATAGAGGCCACTATACAGAACGATAAACAACCAACTTGCCTCATGCTATGCAGTTTTTTCGTCTAACCTTCATAGTCGTTCACTTCAAGATAATTGGTCGCTCTCTCAAAACATTTCTGCACTAGGGGTGTAACCGCATTCCAGTTGTTCGTCTGAACTATCTACAAGAAACGTTTGTTCATGAAAAGATTAAAGATGCTAGATAGCAAGAAAAAAGAAGTACTTATTGGCTCTGAAAAACAAAAAAGGACAGCAAACTTCAGCGATTCCTTTGCCTGTAAACTCATTTTCTGCGGCAACAGCGTCCTTGCACAGCGAGAACCGCAATTTTATTCCTTGGCCAATTTTCCTGCATAATAGTGATTACCCATTGTGGGAAAATGACCAAGCCAGCCATTATAGGGTTGTTGGTTGGAGGAGGAGGGGCGGGGGGCTCTAACACACGCACACACACGCACACGCGCACACGCACACGCACACACGCACACACACACACACGCGCGCACACACCGAGGGTGCCCGATTTGCATTAATCATATTATAAGAAGCAAAAGACAATGACACCAAGGACAGCATAGGGAAAATTATCTGCAGTTCCTACTTGAATGAAAGAAACGATAAATATCTGGGAATGGCAGTGCACTCGATGATAAAAAAAACCGGCCGGAAGTGGAATACGAAACCACGTCTTCGCATAACGCGTGCAAGCTACCGCGGCGCCATTTTCCCGTCCACTTTCTGGGGTATTTATGCTTATCTTCTAGAACTAAACATGGGAGTGTTAAACAGCGCCAACGCTCATGGCCATACATATACAGGGTGTTTCACGTAACTTGAACCAACGATTTAAAAGTGGTTAGCCGAAGCTGATTGGAACCAGCGGCATATGGTCTACCGTCATGTGACGCTCCTTAGAGTATATTTTTTTATATTCCGCTGAATTAGTTAAGCAACTAGGACGAATTATGCAAAATTTTTAATGTTCACTTTAGGGCCAAGTGCGTTTCGTTGCGTTGTAGAGGGGATTCAGAAACGACCGATCCAATTTTTTGTGGCAACGTGCATGCTGCGTGGTGATTTTTTGTTGCCTCTTGCGTGGGCCGGAAGCGGCCCACGCAAGAGGCCGCGCTTGTACCAGAAAGCTCGCCTTCGTGCATAGCGTTCGCCGCCAGCATTATGCGGTGAATATTGCGGTTGCATACACTGCAGTTGCCGGGAAGCGTGAGAAGCAGGCAGGGATCTTTGAATGCTCTCGCGTTCCACTCGTTAAGGCGAAGCTTAAGTGTCGTCCAAGTTTTTTGTACAGCACATGCCTCCAGGCCCTTGCATTCAAGGTTCCTGTTAAGGCAGTTGTGCTACTGACAGCGACACGTTTTAGTATATCACCTTGTCAAATCATATAAATAGATGTTCGTAACGCGTACACCTCACAATCATTGTCATAATTGTAACGCGTCTACATTTCACGCACTTGACAGCGAACATATTTTAGGTTTTTAACAGCCATGCTTCATCAACCATCAGCTACCATCCTACATCCACCATCAATTACATGACTCTCTTTGGCCAGACCTGGCCCATGCGCTTATAAACCCAACATAATCATCATCATCCCGCCAGAATGAGCAGTCCATAAGTCCTTGTTTGGTATGTAGGAGAGATCCGAACGCATTTCTCGGTATGCTAGCATGCGTTCGTGTTCCGCTGCACTTGCCCCGAAGTATATTTCAAAAGGGAGGCTGTAAGATTCGTCGGACGATCTTGCCGCTGCCACCATTTGTTAGAGTTGTCGGACGATCTACGATATCACCGCTGCCATTCGGATGTAAGATTTGGCAGTTGTAGCTGTAGGAAGGAGCTTGACTCTTCGTCGGGACTTAGGAGAGCAGGATTTATTTACATGTTATTTACAGTTGAACATGAGATACATCGACAGTCTAGCGTGACTCCCAAATGGAGCCCGCAAGACGAGCATACAGCAAACAGCTTACGAGCGCACAGCTCACGAGTACATTTCGAGCACGACAACGAGCACACTCTAGCAGCCGACAATCGCTGCTTATAAGCACTCTGCTCGACGTCATAGTTCGACATCATTGAAGATGACCCGCCCTTTTGGAGGAGGAGGGCTCACATACACGTGCCGCACACATACACACAGGTGTAATAGTCCGGAGCCGACGTCAGAGGGGCTTCGTAGAACTCTGAGCCGGCCCGGGTAGCGTGCCCGGGTAGCACATTGTCTTCTTGCGTCTTGGTCGGCGTGTGGGAAGAAGCCTTCGTCGGCGTTTCCGCGGCAACTCCCCTACTCAGCAGAACAGGGCGGCGTGTTGCGCACAAAGCCTGCTTCGTTGAACTCGGAGCCATCCCGGATGTCGTGCTCGGGCAGCACATGGTCTGGTGTCTCGAAAAGCGCATGGGGAGGTTCCGCCAATCACCTCCCCTCGAGAACTCCCCTGAGCTGACCCCTCGCCACTTGGCTGCCGGTTAACCGCAGTTCTCTGAAGTGCGCCACCGTCCCGGTTGGATCGGAACACGTGCAGCGGGCTGAAATAGCTGCAGGCCGATCCTAACAAGGCTGACTTGGAAGTTTACCGAGGGCTTCTTTGCGAAGGACGCCTTAGCGCAATTCCAGCGTACTCTATGCTAGCGTGAATTTGATTCAATTTCAGTTTATTACAGCCAAGCAATGAGCCAAACGATTGGTATGGCCTCGCAGCCACGTCACCACATAGGATTGTCAAGATCACGTTGCAAGCTTAGTAGGCTCTTGTAACTGCTTTTTCTAGTAATTTATGAGAAAAAAAACAATGACAGTGAGAAAGAAATTAGAGTACAGGGCGCATTTCGTTTTGCCCATTACCAGCGCCAACTAAAGACGTGCTCATGGAATAGACGCAGCAACACACTTCAGTCACGATTATCTATATTTTAACCACATAGAACACTACCAAGCTAACATAACTACAATGAAATAATTCAAAAACATACGAAAGAATAACGCTGGCGCTCGCCGCAAGCGGTGCCACAGTCTCACTCACCGTTCGTCCTGGGGTTAGCAGCGCGGGGACTAGCTCGCAGCGCTTGCCGGCGACGACCTCGACAAGCGTTGCCCAAGCTGACCAGCCCGTGAACGTAGCGGGGCCCTGAATCCGCTTGCATACGTCTGGTGAACAAACGTACATACGAAGGCCGTTCACATGAATGTCGCCGGCCACGAGGGCAGCTGTGACCGTGCCACCAATTCCTCAGCTTCGATAAACACAGCGGAGGTGACACTAAGGTTGCCTGCAGAGACGGGGACTGTTCTGCCGCAACAACTGGGGCAAGATGCTGCCAAGTAGACGGCAGGCACACGTGCAGCGATGCACGAGGTGACGGGCGACTCCTGCAGTGTCGCCACTGTGCGCCGTTCCGCGCCGACAACGCCGTACTGCCATCGACTCAGTGCGGGGAGAACCTGAAGGAAGAAGGAAAAAAGATGCGACTGTGTGTGACAGAAACACGAGAAGAGTAACTGCATTTGTTATCCCAAACAGGAAATTTAAAAATCGTTACAGCAGATGAACGCACTGTATAGCAGCAAACAACTTTTTGATGGGTTGAGCTTGACTGAAGCTGTTAATGATGAGTTCTGCACAGTTGATTGAATATACTTCAGAATACCTATCATCCTTTCAATGTCCTTAAAACGAGTGAAAGACAGATTTACCTTTTACACTTCTAGGAAAGAAAGTTTTTGTAGGAAGTTTTGTCCAATGAATAGTGAAGAGCTGAAGAAGCATTAGAGAGTGTAATTGTATAGAGGAAGAGACGGGGGCTTGCAATGCACAACGGCAGCGTACGCGACCATCAGTGAGTACGTACACAACTGTATTTACTTCGAACATCTAGCCATGCACGGTGAAGTAAAACGTGATTACTGATGCTTTCGGCGAGCTGTAACGCATTTGCAACAGAAGGTCTTAGGGTCTTGCAGAGCTTCGGTGACAGGTCGAATCAGTTCTGCGGAAGCACGCGAGGTGAAGGAAGTTTCATGAAAGAAAAAAATTATCATCCACCCGGCTGCAATACGAAGCTAAAAAGGAAACCCTGCGGGTTTCTCAGAAAGAAAGCTTCGCATCGAAAGAAAAATTTGTGATCTTGGGACTAACGCCTGCCTCGTGTAGTCGCTCTAACATGTGAGCTAATCTGGGAGCGAGGAGATCGCAGCACAAGGGCGAATCAGACGGCAGTCGTCGCCTAGCGGTAAAGCGCCCCACTCTACTGCGGGAGGTTGCGGGTTCGAATCTCGCTGCGCACAAGCGTTCCCCGGCTTGGCACTTGGCTTTCTTCAGGGGCGATAAGCACGTGAGTACAATTTTTTCTTTCACGAACCTTCCTCCAGCTTGAGGACTTCCGCAGAACGGATTTACCACATTCCATGCCCCTGTGCTTTGAATTGTCGATCAATTCATCCTTACTGAATTCTGATAGTTTGCTGGTTAGTTCAGATGGTCGAGCGACCGCCCTAGAAAGGCGTTGGTCCGGGCCTTGACCTCCGGACCAGATCGAATGTTCCTTCAACTACGAAGCTTTCTTTCTTACAAATCCGTACGGGTTTCCTTTGTAGCTTCTTGCTACAATCGGGTGGATGACAATATAATTTCTTTCACAGCTTTGAGGATAGTATGACAGTGACTCGTAACTTTCACACTGCGATACTCTTTCTGCAAGAGCATTTTGACTACTACACGGTCAAGCGACTGGGCTCACTATCGGATTGCGAGACGAAAGTCGCTATAGCGACTTTTGGCTTTCGCTCATTTTAATGATGGGAGATATGGAGCGTGCCCAACGTGCACCAGCATGGTTTCTAGCATGCTTGTCTGATTTTATTTTCGAAATAATGTCATAGCAGTTGTATGGTTATCGTACACTCTGAAAAATGTTCACACCATTTGAGGTGTATATCTGCCACACAACAGTAGTCATCTGCTTTGCTTGCGTTTCCTTTCTAGAAAACGCCGCGCCCGATACTTTCGTGTCGGCAATGCTATGTAATGCTGATAACGCGCATGCCGTTCCTTACTGGGAAGTACCGGACTCGCAGCGTTTTCCATGGTTGCAGGATAGTTCAAGAGTCCATAGAAAAGTGTAATAGTTGAGACAGCTTCCCTTTTCCCAACAGCCTTCCTTTTCAACTTTGAATTTAAGATTAGTTACTACTGTTACTATCAGCATCTCAAGATTCAATATATGCAACCTATAGAAATATATAATTTCTATATTATTCACTTACACAACTTTAAACTTGATCCGGATTTTTTACTTTTATCTTCTTTTTAAAGTTTCAAGTTGTATGCATCTAAAAAAAAAAACACGGTGTATCCGAACCAGAAATTTCCTCTGTAGAGTCGGTATATTTATTCTCCCTTTCTCTCTCTTCCTCTCTCTCTCTGTATTTCCTTCTCTCTCATAATTGTTGTTGCTCTGAAGCCAAAGCACACAGGACATGGGCCCTAACACACCTATATACATGCTCCTCTACAAGTCCCAACATAGGTACTTAGTTTGGCGAAGCTGTTACAATTCCTTCACTGAAGGATTATTGACATTGCAGGATCACGCTACAGGATTACTTCAAACCGGCCTAGGAGGCTCATTGTGACGCGTTCCCCGACAAGAGGAAATATCTGGCCTACAATCACACTCTCTTACGAAATAAGTTGGCCAAAATGGAATAATAATGTAAGAGGCCACCAGTTGACTGTGGCGTTTTAGCTGTACTGGTGTTTGGCTCACCTCGCGTGTAGCCTCCTAAGGCAGCTGCATGGAGTTGTCACCCCGTCCGTGTCGTTGTTGCTCTCAGCCTTGTTGAAGTTCAGCATCGTCAACAAAGGGTTCTAAAGGGTTTTAGCGTTACTAAAAGGGTTCTACTTAAATTGAGGACGACGCAACGAGCTATGGAAAGAAGAATGATAGGTGTAACGTTAAGGGATAAGAAAAGAGCAGATTGGGTGAGGGAACAAACGCGAGTAAATGACATCTTAGTTGAAAAAAAAGGACATGGGCAGGACATGTATTGAGGAGGGAAGATAACCGATGGTCATTAAGAGTTACGAACTGGATTCCAAGGGAAGGGAAGCGTAGCATGGGACGGCAGAAAGTTAGGTGGGCGGATGAGATTAAGAAGTTTGCAGGGACAACATGGCCACAATCAGTAGATGACCGGGGTAGTTGGAGAAGTATTGGAGAGGCCTTTGCCCTGCAGTGGGCGTAACCAGGCTGATGATGATGATGATGATGATGATGATGATGATCGTCAACACACACAGCAGCGTGTCACGCGGGTGGACGTTCTGCGCCATCAGGGTGTGGAAACACCCTATGCTTCCCTTGGGCCACTCGGTCCCGTGCCGATACTAAAGTACGTTGGTAATTTGAAAGGTCCGCCACTATTTGAACTCTGCCGCCGCCGCGCGACCTCCTCGCCCCTTGCGCGTGCCCCCCGTGGGAAGCGGTCTTGCGCCCGTTTTTCTGCACAACAATTGGTGACCCAGCCGTTGCCCTTGCAGACGCGCGAATTTTGCGTTTTCTTTGTGTTTTTCTTTTTCGTTCGCGCCATTTTTCTCCTCAGCTCGGCTGGCTCCGCGCTTTAGCTCGGCGTAGCGAACGTTGTACGCTGTGTTTCTTGCTCTCTGGGCCAGCGCTATGCCGTGCTGTTACCCGCCGTGGTTGCTCAGTGGCTATGGTGTTGGGCTGCTGAGCACGAGGTCGCGGGATCGAATCCCGGCCACGGCGGCCGCATTTCGATGGGGGCGAAATGCGAAAACACCCGTGTGCTTAGATTTAGGTGCACGTTAAAGAACCCCAGGTGGTCAAAATTTCCGGAGTCCTCCACTACGGCGTGCCTCATAATCAGAAAGTGGTTTTGGCACGTAAAACCCCAAATATTATTATTATATTATTATTATGCCGTGCTGTTGCACATATAACTGCAGCAAGAAGCCTGAAGATGGTTATGTAGGTTTTATGATACCACAAGGCAAGCGTGACGGCTTGCGCAAGAAGCAGTGGCTGCATAACATTGGCCGAAGGAGCTTTGTTCCGGCAAAGAACAGTGTTGTTTGCGAGCTGAGGCGTCTTTCTTATTGCTCGTATCAAAGCACCCCCTAATGCTGCACATTTTTAATTCTTCGGATTGTCCCCAGTATGCGTAATAACCTGCTGGGACTCCATCACCTTGCACATCGCTAACTTTTGTTATTCAGTCGCAAATGCAGCACTATAGATTCTGCTTTCCGCTGCGAAAATTTATGTGCGAAGATACAGCCTCTCGATCGCACTTTTCGCGATTATGGGGATCCGTTGCCTGTTTTACTGAAAATTGAAATAGCGGCTTGTAGAGGAGCTATTATTTTCAGCTTACGTTGATGTGTGCGTCAGTCATACAATGAATGCAGGTCCTGAAGAAATTAGTGGCAAGTATACCCGTGGTATGGCAAATAGTGAGGGCTAGCTAGTATACATTGATTTTTTTTTTAGTTTTAAGGCGAAAGCCTTTAGATCTGTTTCAAGGTCGCGTTGGTGAACAGAAAATATCATGGGATCCAGGAAGGACAGAAGCGACCCAAAGCATGTCCAGCCGTGTATGAGAGATTAATGATTAGTCAAAGGTAATGATTTACCCGTGTACTTAGATTTAGGTGCACGTTAAAGAACCCCAGGTGGTCGAAATTTCCGGAGTCCTCCACTACGGCGTGCCTCATAATCAGAAAGTGGTTTTGGCACGTAAAACCCCATAATTTAATTTTTTTAAAGGTAATGATTTATTAGTGATTGAATTTAGGTGGATTAGGGTTATTAAGGTGGATTAGGGTGTATTGGGGTGGATGAAGGAACATTAAGGGGGATTAGGGTGGATTAAGGTCGGTTTGGGTGGATTAAGGCGAATTAGGGTTAATGAAGGACTATTATTTATTTTATTTACAATACTGCCAGTCTCTACTGAGACCATAGCATGCAGGTGGGCACTATATATATGTACATATACAAAGAACGCTCATCATGTTAAGGATCAAGCAATACATGTATAACATCAGCTTTGCACTTTACACATAGACAATTTACATAATGTATACGCCAAATGCAAGTACATGCTAATTTTCAAGATAGAATAAAATGGCAATTTAGGCATTCTACGCTGCATACACGACTATTTACACAGGGTAAAAGTGCGTGCTGGTTTGCATGATCTAATAATAGCACTAGCAATATTAACTTGCTAGGAATTTTTTTCAATTTTAATTAAAACTGAGACAGTTACTCAGCGTTAGTGGTGAGAGGTGTTAACATATTCCATTCACGGATGGCAACCGAAAAAATGAATATTTAAACACAACATTATTACATTTAAGACCGATTTGGGTAGATTACAGAGGATTAGGGTGGACTAATGTGGATTAGGCTGTATAATGGAGGATTAAGGTGCATGAACAATGATTAAAGTGTATTAAGGAAGATAAGGGTGGATGAAGGAGGATTAAGGTCGATTAGGGTGGATTAAGGTGAATAAAGGTTGAAGGAGGATTAAGACCAAGTAGGGTGGATTAAGGAGGATTAAGGCGGATCGTGATAGATTAAGGTTGATTAGGGTTGATGGAGGTGGATTAAGGTGAATTACAGTAGGCTTTACAAGCATTCGCGTCTCTTAGGCGGTACCTAAGGACACCTTGGATTCTTGTAATTTGCTTTAAACTGCACTTCCACACACGCATGAGTGGGTGACCATTATTATTTGGTTTTCTCACGGATACAGACGATGTGCAGGGGGTGTTCACATGATCGCGCACGCTTGCTGTTGATAACGACTTCTAGGCTGAGGCCGGGAATCTTCGCTTTGTTAGCGAATGTTTTAAAACCACCTTTGTGTGGTTTTGTTCTGCGGGGAAACTTTTTCCATGAGCACGAACCGAAATCATTGCATCAATGCGTTTCGATTACGAAGGTTGAGCAATCGATCATGACTGTTGTCATGATGTATCAATGCAGAGAATATTCTGCAGGCAATAATGTTTAGTACTGCAACGTATTTCATCCTAATCCACCTTTATCCTCCTTCATCCACCTTAATCCACCCTACTCCACCTTCATCGACCTTAATTCTAATTAATACGCAATAATACTCATTAGTACACCTTTATTCATCCTAATACAATGACTTATCAATCATTAACTAACTTTGCTATTCAGTAATCATGTCTTATACACGTCTGGACATGATTTAGTTCGCTTCCGGCCTTCCTTGGGCCACGTGATATTTTCTATACCTCACAGCGCGACCTTGAAACAGAGATCTAAGGCTTTCGCTTAATAAGCCACACGCAGAGAGATGTGCCACAAGCAATACTAGATCAGACGCACAAAAGTAAAGCATCTCATAATGTGGCAGAAAAATTGTCTCCGTTCATATGGCTTTAAGAAAGAACCAACCACTTCATAAACGTTGCCTTCAGCATTATCGATGATCTTATCAGCATTTCTTAATATTTTCAACAACACTGGGGCGCGCAATTAGCCCACAATAACGCGCCTCCATAGAATGCTGCGGCGCGTCCTCGGGAGCCCAGGAGAAAAAGCGGGCTGTACGCAGCGCGCGCAGCCGGCGGGCGCGGAGAATCGAGGAGGAAAGCGCCGCGGGGAGGAGAGTGTCTATACTTTCAAGTTATCAAGGGGTTTTAGTCGAAAGGGAGGGAGTAAAGTAGGAGGGCAAGGGGAGAGGAGTTGAGAGGAGTGAAAGGGCACAGTCTCCTGGATCAGCGCGCGCCGATCTAATAGGCCGTGCAAGGGAAACGGAGTTGCTTTCCCGCCCTCCCGATGGATGGCGCCAATTACCCCTGCCAAGGAAGGGGCGGAGTTTCCGAGGCCGACCCGAGACTCTCCAACGTCTGTTTTGCGACTGCTCTTTCTGCGAATCTGGTTTCTGACGCTGGTTTCTGCGCTAGCAGGTATTGGCAGGCAAACATTGTCTGTGCCTGCGCCTGCGTGTCCGCGCTTTTTTATGCGCTTTCTTGAAGTGCTTGGTGGAAAAAGAGAACTGGGAGATGCTCTGGGAAGATATAGACATATCTACTGGAATCGAGCAATGCTCATCAGGCAACGCGTCGCATGCTCCGGAGCACTAATAAAAAAAAAAGCGCTGAATGCTCGTAATTCTTTCTCATATCATTATTTGTGAATGCCGTCAGAGCTCGAGATATACCTTGTTTCGCGAGAACTCCGGCCTTCCTGTATACACCGCAGCTTGTTTCATGTTTAAGATATTTACCTGGTTTGAGTGATCATTGCCTCATTTATTTTGAACTGCGCATATCTGTTCCCGCTACCTAAACGCCAAAAGTTATCCGAGACTATAAAAACGCTGACTTTGAATCTATAAACCGCGAACTAATGGATTTTGTCACTGACTTCATTCCAAGTGTCCACACGCGCAACATTGATGAAAATTGGACCTTATTCAAAGATAAAGTCAATTTTTTAACTAATGAATTCATCCCTCAGAAACGAATTATATCCAACTCTCATGCCCCGTGGTTTAACGCGCGTCTGTGGCGCCTACTGAACAAGAAAAAAAGAATATTCCGGCGGGCCAAGGCAACTCAAACGGCCGAACGCTGACACGCTTACGCCACAGCTAAGAAGGATTATAAACAAACTTCGTATGAAGCAAAACAAAATTTCTACCAGCACACGCTCCCGCTCCTTCTTAGAGATAATCCAAGGAAATTTTGGAATGTGGTCAGCGGGAATAAGCCGAATACAATAGATCTTTGCGATGATCATAGCACTCCAATACACCAGAGCGATTGCTGCAAAGTGTTAAATGATTTTTTTTGCCTCTTGTTTTTCTTCTACCTTGCCGAATGTTTTCCCTCATCCTTGTACATCTGACTTTTTACCCATGGATCCAATACTCATTGATTCGGTTGGTTTGACATGTTTAATTGAAAAACAGAAGATTTCATCTTGTTCAGGCGTCGACAGCATTACAACGAAGTTCTTGAAAAGTACATCTACCTGCTCATCATTGATTCTTTGCGCAATCTTTGAACACTCATTACATAGTTGTACCATCCCTCCTGATTGGAAGGTGGGGTAGGTGGTTCCATTGCATAAATCAGGTAGTAAAGCTTCAATGCTAAACTATCGGCCCATTTCATTAACCAGCGTTCCCTGTAAACTTCTTGGGCACATTATTTATTCTTATCTTATTACCTTCCTTGAATCTAACAACTTTTTTCAATTCATGTCAACATGGCTTCAGAAAATTTTTTTCGTGTGAGACACAGCTCCTATCTTACACTAATGATTTTTTTCGCGCTATGGATGCTAACGTTATTGTGGATTGCGTTTTTTAGACTTTGCTAAGGCGTTTGACACTGTTTCTCATGGTCTATTATTAATTAAACTCGGTGCTCTTAATATTAACGATCAGGTATTAGGCTGAATTAAACGTTTTCTTTCCAACCGTAGTCAATATGTCTCAGTTAATGATTATGACTCGACTCATGTTTCCGTAACTTCTGGAGTACCTGAAGGTTCTGTGTTGGGTCCTCTACTGTTTTTAATTTACATTAATGATCTTCCTGATAACGTCAGCTCCCATATAAATCTTTTCGCAGATGACTGTGTGCTTTATCGTTCAATTACTAATTTCCTGATGAAGCATGTTTGCAATCGGACTTGAACGCAATTTCTTCATGGTGCAGTGAATGTCTCATGACACTTAACACCACTAAGTGCAAACACCTGCGTATCCCCAGCCGTCCCCCTGAATACACCCCTCGCTATCTTCTTAATAACACTCCGTTATCATCTGTCTCATCGTACAAATACCTGGGTATTCACTTAACACACAATCTGTCCTGGAAAATGCACGCCAACTACATATCTAACCAGGCTAACCGCACGCTCGGATTCCTACGGCGCGTTTCATAACAGCACCGTTAAGGTTCATTTATATAGGACGTTAATCAGACCTAAACTAGAATAACCTTGCGCCATTTGGGGTCCTCATCAGATAACCTTAGTTAACGCTTTGCAGACTGTTCAAAACCGCGCCACCCGTTTTATTGTTTATAATTATTCCCGAACAGCGAGCGTATCTGCAATGAAATCTGCACTTGGTCTTCCCGTTCTTTCTCTGCGCCGTAAATATTTTCGCTTATGTCTTTTTCGCAGAATTTATTATACCAACCCTATTCTCAAAGATGACTTACTCCTCTCTCCATCTCATATATCTTCACGCACTGACCACAACTTCAAGGTAGGAATACCGCAATGCCGAACGAGCCTTTGTATAAATTAATTTATTCCTCGAACTGGACATCACTGGAACCACCTCCCTGCCTTCTAGGCTGCCATCACCGACGTCAACAAATTTAAGAAAACTGCCGCGGATTTTGTATGCCCCTCCTCTCTGCAATGCCTCTGGCCTGAGAGTACTGAAATAAATAAATAAATAAATAAATAAATAAATAAATAAATAAATAAATAAATAAATAAATAGCACTACAGCCCCAAGGTGAAGGAATTTTGAATGAGAGTGGTTGTGTAAAGGAAAAGGTTAGAGCGAACCGAGCAGGATGAAAAATTTATCTCAGCTCCTGTACTATGGAGGAAAACTACCTAAACAAATGGCATGACTAGGAATAAATTTGCTATTGATTAAACTTCCTCTCCTCTTCCTCTTCGTCTCGAAAGCAAAGAATTGGCGCATATCTGCGAAGGCTGCCCTTATGCCATACCCCTCAAAACAACGATTTCCTTCGGGAAATATTGCGCCCGCTATCTATGCCAACGGATCATATTAAAGGCTAGTCTTTAATATGATCACTTCACTGTCACAGCATCACTGTTTATGAGCGTGTACCTGCTTTTATGCAAGTCCGCGTGGCCTAATGGATAAGGCGCCTGATTCCGGATCAGGAGATTGCAGGTTCGAGTCCTGTCGCGGACGTCGAATTTTTTTCCTTTTTTTTTTCTCGCTGCATCGTGCAGCATTACATTTATGGAACGCCTGTGGTTCCTAGACGTGGGGCCGAATGAATTGAGCGCATTATTAGGCATGTTGCATATGGGTCGCAAGCCCTAAGGGTAGCGTTGGCCTGGCGGCCTGGGGCACAGCTGGAAGCATCCGAAGGTCCTGGCAAAGGATGAGTGGACTGCGAACAGAACAACTTGTTTATATTAGCATCACAAAAGAGCGGCCGGTCAGGTCGACCGAAGTGGAGAGACGGGAGAGCACGTTACTCGACGGAAGAATTCGAAGCCTCTCTCTTAGCGTCCGGGGGCAGCTGCTTTTATACTCTCGGAGTCGAGGGCAAGAAGGAACGGCTCGGATGAGGCGCACGTGACGGCGGCGTACGGACACGTTGAGACAAGAAGTGACGCATCCGCCGGGCCGGCGCCGATCAGACCTCCTCGCTTCACAGTTGGGGAGCTCCTCTCCCCGGCTGCCGCGCTTTGACAAGCGTGGGCACCAACATGCACACACACTCACACACACACACGAAGACACGTGGCGTTGAAACATGCCTGGACGCGCTTGGCAGGAAGCGTTACGGCAGCGCTGAACGGGCCAAAATGTCCGCCGCTTTGAACGAAGCCCCGGCGTCCGTTGCATCCGCGCCGGCTATACCGCGCGTCGGAGGCGAAACGTAACAGGCATTAGGTAACCACAAGTTTCAGTCATGTCCTGGATTTTGTGGTTGAAAGGTTTTTCTTTGTTGGACTGGTGCTGCTTTAATCTTCATGCAATGCGCACAATCTGCTGCAACATGTCCGCTTTTCTTCATGGGACGCCACTGCAGACCCCCGTCATGCTCTGAGGTGGATGACATTAGCTACATCGGGGTTACTTCAGTGGCCTAACAGGGTCGTGTTAATAATTATTTTTCATGATGGCCATTCAGGATATCAATTACTGGCGCCTTAGTTGCCGGCATGTGCGATGGTGTTGAACAGATATTTATTTTAATTTTCTGATAGTGCACGTACGCGTGCTTGCATACCGCGTGAAAATTTTCAACGGATCATTAGCAATTTGTTGGTATTACTGAGTGATGCGTACAGGCGTTCTTTCTTCCTATTCAATAAAAAGGGATAAAATTGGGCAAACATTATGGCTCAGTAACTTGAACGTGTACCTGGGTTTTCTACCCGCAGTCAGGACAAGGCTCGCGCTGTCACTATAATACGTATCACATAGCCGAATGTACAGCTTTCACATCAGTCTACGGCTATAAAATTAAATCACGACGCTTTTTTTATAGTTTGACCTATATACTGACTGGTACCACATAAACGTGCTCCACACCGTTGAAGTAATACATCGGCAGGACGAATGCTTTGGCATTAGAGTATAGTCCAAGTCAGACAGACGCATCCCCTTATGATTATCATGTTTTGATATGCTACAATCGCGAAACAATGCACAACACTCGCCTTGCGCGCGTCTTCTTTCCCGCGCACGCCGTGGTTCCGAACCAGCTCGGATTCACCTAGGGACGCACAAAGCAAACACCGTTGTCCCCCGAAGTACCTATGCACAGGCGAACAAAAATCCCTAGAGGCAGCATGGCGCATTCCGGTTATTTTTTCGCCCATGCGCAGTATTGGGGACGAGGACTTACGGCGTCGCCATCTGTCGGAAGCGCCCCCTTGCGTAGTACGAGGGCTAATGCGGTGCCCTCCTTATAGGTTTAGCTTACGGCGCTCAATAAGAACACCACGCGGCAGCCCTCCTGGACATTTCTGTAAGTACTCTTAAAGCGAGGGAGGTTTTTTTACTGTCAAAATCATAATATTGGGCAAACTGAAAGCGCAGAACCGTTTACACACGCTACCTCTTTGCCGAATATGTACAGTGAGCGTTCACTTCGCCTGTTCGCCGAGATGGAGCCCCTCGAACCGGCTTCTTGCGTTAAATGTAGGCAAGCACTGAGAACAAACTACGTGAAATATGTTCTTATAGTGGGCTGTCTGTATAACAGGATTAAGCCTCAATGCAGCGATCGCACTGGTTGGCAGCGACCGACTGCGCGTCTGCATGCATGTCCGCGCACAATGTTTCGCTTCGCAGCAAGCGCGTTTTCACACCGTGCCATGAGCTTTAGGCCGCAGAATCTGAGCATTTTACAGTACACAAGGAACCATTGTTGCGTGGACGCTATCAGAGCTGTTCAAAAATAATTTCGTTATATAGACTTCGACGCCTACGGCGATGTGACGACGACTCAATCTTGATTTTCTTCTTTTAAATTCTTCGACGTTTCAATATTATTTCTAAGGTTGCGTGGCACTGTACGTTTAACGGTCTTCTCAGCGCGCGATTTCCCGCTGCTTATTTTTCGTAATCCAGTACATTAATTCATGGCATAAACATGACCGTATTGCCATGCCTTTTATTAATGTGCTTCTGACCGCTGCTTTTCCATTACAATGTACTTGCCATTACTTCTCTACTACAATGTACTTGCCATTACTTCTTTCCACCTCGCGGGTTTGCGCAGAACTACTACGTCAAACTCTTGCCTTTGCTTCGTGTTGTCGACAAATTCGACTTCGCCCTGCCATTTGCTAGCCGCCTGGTTAGCTCAGATGGTAGAGCGGCTGCCCCGGAAAGGCGGTGGTCCCGGGTTCGAGTCCCGGACCAGGACGAATTTTTCTTCAACTATGAGGCTTTTCTTTCGAGGAACCCGTATGGGTTACCTTTGTAGCAATTGCTACGAACGGGTGGATGTCTGATTTTCCCTTTATTCATTACTTCTCTCCACCTTGCGGGTTTCCGCAGAACTACCACGTCAATGTACTTGCCAGTATCTAGCATCAACAAGTTCATAGACCAAAGCGTCATGACATTAGCCGGGCAGCGGGCGCGGGCGAGCGTCTGAGTGCGCGTTTTCTGCTACTCACCGAAGATCTCAGTCCCGACACCGCAGCAGCAATCTTACTCCTGTCTGTGCTTGCTGCATACCTGAATTGCAGCCGATGGCTATTTTACGGTTCTATGTTTCGCGAACTGAGCTTCACACAGCTTCTTGTTCTGTAGCTACATGTGAATAAGGCTGACACCGGGCTCCGTTGCGTACGTTCGGCACTGCAGCACCGAGCAGTAGCCTGCCATGCTGCGCGCCTTCAAAGGCAGCCACTACCTATTAAGTGCTTCCAAATGTTGTCAGGCAGGTACCCAAGGCAGGAAAGCCTCAGCACTTAATCAGAACCGCAGTGCACGTGGGACTTTAAACTTTTTTTTCAGCTCGCTTCGGCGCTTCCGAAGCACCCGACACGGCCACTGTGTCCACGTGATCCCCCATGCGACGTCACGCCGACGGTAGCGCTAGCTTTTCCAGTGGTTGAGCTCACCCCCAATGGGCGTCTTGCGCTGGAGCTTGAGGTATAGTAGCGGCGCCTGGTGGCGGCGCGCGAAACGTTATCTGGGTACTACCGACTTGGGTATTATTGAGCCCTGGCTGTTGCGAAGCACGTTTCTAGCCCGAGTTTTGCGTCGATTCGCACTTTTTTCTGCCCTATTTCGATTGCGAAAAGGCTGGTCACTTCTCACAGACCATGCCGACCACGCTGCGAGTTAGCCGCAGCCTATAGTTTAACGAAAACGGATTCTCCCTGAGACGTAGTGCTGGAAGCAGAAGGAATCGGTGACGCCGATCCGGAGAGACCTAGCTCAGCCTCGAAAAAGCGTCACCGTCGTTACTTGTGCGCCGTGGGCTGCCATAAACAAGAATGCCTGAATCCCAACATCAGATTCTACCGGTTTCCTTCAAGGCCTCACGACGCGGAGCGTCAGGCGCGCTGGATAGCTGCAGTTCGTCGCGCTGGGTAAGCGAAACTTCGCGCCATGCTGACTGCTTTGTCTGTCTTGAAGCTTGCTTGATTATCTGCGTTCTAAAATTCGGTATTTTGCAACTACAGTCCCGACGGCAGACCGACATAGAAGCAGGCATGGCTGGTGATTCACGATTCGAGACTCGGCCACAGCGACAATTAACAATTCGACTGGTGCAAAGTGGTGAAGTGACCAGGTGTGTGCAAATGACCACAAATGGTCGGGCTCATTCGGTGACAATTCACTACCCCACTACGAGCAGCATAGGTTAGAGAGTTAAAGGTGCTCATCCTTGACCTCAAGCCAGCAAGTAGAGGCAGCGCAGCAAGGTGGTATTGAGTGCAGCACATCGATGTTCGAGCGCTGTCATTAAAAGTTACATCAAGCGAGTAGCGCACGAGCTCGCGCTGCAGCGCGATTCGCACGTACGTTACAGCGAGCTCATATGCATTGCATCAGTTATTTATCAGTTGCTAAAGGGACAGATTGCCGCTACTACAGTGCAGGCATAACTACTTGTCTAGCGGCATGCACTCAACAAAGATTGCAGGAGGCCCGCCGTTTCGCGGCATGTCGAAAGACCGCTGCTGTCGCGGCGCGTACCGTCGTGTGCTCGAGCAGTTCCGTACACGTGATTTCTGCTTATCGCTGCTGTGAATTCATTTATAGCAAGCATTTCCTCGCGTTTGTGCGCCTGAATCTTACAGCGTGCAAACCTTACCTGAAGTTCAACTTCGTACGCGACTCGCTTCACTTGCGATTGACACCGTGCTAAAACTTCGCCGCTTATTTCTTGAACGGCGTACACGTATTCGGCGTTGCACAATGTATTGCCTTTACGCAGCGTGCCACCCCTGAAAAAAATATTCGGCGCCAGATAATGGCTGCAAGCCGTGGTACAACAAAACCGAAAGTGGCGGGTCCATATTGTAAACGTGCTTTCCGAAGCAGACGACCGAGCTTAGTACTACCCAGTTCAGGACAGAGGGCGCTTTTTAGCACCTTTAGCACCATTTTCGAAGCGCCCCCTGGGCAATGCAAGAGCCCCATAGGGAGCAGAGTGAGTGAGCAGAGTGACGTTCAGGTGTTTGCAGGCACCTCTTCTCTAGTGCCTTTTGTAGATTGGAAACCAGTCGCTTGCGGTGCGACGCCCGTCGAGCTAGGCCCTTGGCCGGAAATATGGGTGTTACGAACGGCCGGCAAGTGTACCGACCTACAAAATTTTCCCAGCCTGCCGCAGCTGCGATGGTGGAGAGTTTCCGAGAAGCGACCACGGAACCCTTCCCCACGTACTCAGCGGCGACTCGTTTTGTAGGGACGACGGTGTGCCGCATCAACACCCCCTCGGCGCCTCTATGACTCAACGCAGTCGGCGGACCAAGTATTGTTCGTGGATTCGCCGTGGCTGCCATGGGCTGTTTGAAGCTGGGGAGCCCCTGGAAGATATTTTGCGCTGCCGTCTCACGCAGCTTAGAAGTCATCGACAGACACGGCGGCCATTGTCTGCGGAGTCAACACTGTGATGAAGAGGCGCCTGCTCGAGGCAAAACCCGTGTCTGCGAGAACTCACTCACCTCGGCGTGGTCAACAGGCAGTTTTAGTTTAGGGGACGCAAGCGGCTTGCGTCCCCTAAACTAAACCTCTCTAATGGAAAGAGCAGTGGTTCTTGAAGGGATAAGGAAAGGTTGACGCTGTTTTCTGCAGCCCTTGCGGGAGCACGGCTCAGCGTCAACAGCGGTGGGGGGGATAGTGAGAGCAAAGGAGATAGGAGAGTAGAGGGTTAAAGTGTCGCCATGGCAGCGGCTGAGCAGTCCGGCAGGAAGGGCCCAGTGGGTCCGGTAGGAGTGGTGATCTGGTGAAAGGCCAGGGGGCGGTGATCCAGCAGGGGCCAGATGGTTGGGGGAGGTCGAGTAGCCTAGAGTGGTTTGGATAGCCGTGAGGCTATCCGTCTTTGCAGAAAATCCTAGAGTCTCGCCGAGAGCCCCGACGAGTCGAGGTACTCGACGACAGTTAGGAGGGCTGGTAGCTCGCTGCGACCAGGGAAGAGGATATCTTCCTGACGTGCAGAAGGAAGCCCCAGGCGTCGGAACTCCTGCAGGAGACGGTCACGCTGTTGCAGGTAAGCAGGGCAGGCCAGCAGGAGGTGCTCCAGGGTCTCGGGCTCCCCACAGGAGGCGCAGGCTGGAGAAGCGATGAGGCCGTGCCGATGGCGGCGAGCACCCGTCCAACAGCAGCCGATCCTCAGTCACAGAAGGAGGGAGGTCTCCCTGCGTGCGAGGTCGCGCTGTGGAAGTGGTCGCGGAGGGCGGCCCAAGGACATCCGCCTGTCCGGATGGCAGGCCAGCAGATGGCGCCGAAGCCTGTGGCTTGTGAAATCATTGGCTGTCACTGCCAGGCTGGGCGGGACCACGCAGTGGTGGGCACGCTTTGCCACTGCATCAGCTTCCTCGTTGCCCGGTATCCCTACGTGGGCTGGAAGCCAGTGCAGGGACACTGAGCAGCCCGCCTCCTGGAGCGCCATCAGCCTTGTATAGAGAGCAGGGCAACCCCAAGGCTGGCCCTTTCTGGCCTCTGCAGGCTGAGAAGTGCCGCCTTGGAGTCGCAGTAGATGGTCACTGGGCTCACTGGCAGCTCCTCTGCGAGTAAGTCCACAGCCAGGGGAAGGCCTGCTACCTCTGCCGCTGTTGACGTCGCATGGTCGGGGAGGCGACACTGCTTGCTCTTTCGCAAGGCCGGCACCACGCAGGCCGCAGTCGACGAGCCTGTATCCGGCATCACCGAGCCTTCAACGTAGATCTGCAGGTTTCCTCCGTGGTCCTCATGCAGGAGGGGGGCAGCCGTCTGTTGAAGGGCACAAGTCGGGGAGCGCCGTTTGGAAACGCCGGGCAGCTCTGTGGTGATGGGTATGGGTGGTCTCTGGGGAGGAGGCAGCTGTGCGTTCTTCGCTGGAGGCCTCCCAATCACCTCTTCGTACAGCCCACAGAGTCTGCCCATCTGTGAATGGGGCCGCGAGCGCAGTCGGGAGAGCAGGGCACTGCCGTCTGGTCCATGGTGGAGGCGGTCAACATGGCGTAGCCCCTGCTGCAGGAGGAGGAGTGACAGGGGCCATGCTCCCGCCTCGGCCAAGGTTGCAGCGACTTGGGAGCTCTGGGGAGCGCCCAGGCAGAGCCTAATCGCGGCCCAATGCTGCAGCTCCAGCTTCTTGAGACGGGCAGGTGGAAGTGCCACGAGTGGGAGGGCGTACCGCAGGCGTGAGGTGGCTGCTGCATCGTACAGCCGCATTGCCCACCCAATGGTACAGTCCTGTCATCGGGCAAGAAGCTGGGAGACTGCCTTGCTGTCCCGGAGGACCTGGACATGCAGGGTCTTGATAGCAGGCAGCCAGGACAGTCGGTGATCAATGCGCAGCCCCAGGTACGTCACTGCAGTGCTCCAGGGTAACTGGACGTCTTCCAGGTGCAGCCGGGGAGCTGTGCGGCGGGCGGCTGCTCTTGGGTGGAGCAGCATGGCCTCCGTCTTCCTTGCCGAGATGGCAAGGCCAATGCTGCTCAGGTAAGCAGCGGCGGTGTCGAGAGCTCTTTGCAGGGCCGAGCGCGTGCTGCGGTGGTTGTGTGGTAGGCTTCGCACCCACAGGGCGATGTCGTCCGCGTAGATGGAGGCACTCACGGGATAGTCGGGGTCGATCGGCAGGGCAGCAGGAAGCCGGGCCAGGGCCAGGTTGAACAGGAAAGGGCTCACCACTGACCCTTTTGGGACGCCCGCTGCCACCGGCCGAGGGGTGCTCCTCGATCGGTCCACTCGTATCCTGAGGGTGCGTTCCTCCAGGAACGACGAGATGAACCGCCGCAGGTTCCCGTTGATGCCAAGTAGGTCCAGGGCCTGCTGAACTACTGGGTGGGGCAGGCCGTCGAAGGCCCCCTTGATATCGATAAGCACCAGGAGCACGGCGTCACCGCAGGCCTTGGCCTCTTCCAGCGTGGAGACCACATCCGCGATGGAGTCCGCGGTGCATCGGCGCCGCCGGAACCCCGTCTGCTCGTCGGCCAGGAAGCCACGGGCACGGCCCACCCAGTCCAGTCGGACCAAAGCAATGGCCTCCATCACCTTGCAGGCGGCGGAAGTGAGGTAGACCGTCCGGTAGGAGCTCACGTTTCCAGCCGGCTTTCCGGCCTTCAGGATGGGGGCCACGATGGCTGTGCGTCATGACTCCGGCACTTGCCCTGACCGCCAGATGTCGTTGTAGCAATCGAGCAGGCGCTGCTGCTCGCTGGCGGCCAGGTTGCGGAGGATTTGGGTCGTCACTCCGTCGGCTCCTGGTGCGCTGCGGCGCTTCCCCCTCTTCAGGGCCACTTGGAGCTCGTGCAGCGTCAGTGGGTCCTGGCAGATAGCAGTAACCTGGCTCGATGTCCACCCCGGGTGATGGTTGTGCAGGCAGCTAGGCAGGCTGAAGGAAGGCTGTCCTATCGGCAGGATGACTACAGTGCGTGGCACAGCCGGCGCGAACTGGTCGGCGAAGAACACCGCAAGGGACTCTTCGCTGACGCCCAGCGTGATGGCAGCGGCGAGGACAGGTTGTAGGATTGTTCTCCTGCCGGTGAGAGATTTGAGCAGTCTCCATGCCAGGGGTCCCCTGGACCTGTCCTCGATGGCAGATCAGAGGCTCCTCCAGCTCTGGCTCTTCCTGCGCCGGGCCTGGCGTCTGCAGCGGGCATCCGCGCGTCTGTACTCGGTCCAATGCTCTGCCTTGCCCGTCCGGATTGCTCTGCGCTCCATACGGCGCCTGGAGGCGCGGAGGTTGAGCAGGTGGAGGTCCGGAGCGGGGGTATCTGGTTGGGCAGAGCACTGAACGGTGGCAGCCTGAGCACAATCGGCGATGGCGCTCAGGAAGTCACGGCCATCGTCCAACTTGCTGCAGTGCTTCCGGAACAGGGACCAGTCTGTGACGTGGTAAGTTCTTGACCTAGGCCTTCTTCCAGACCCGGGGCTGATCACGATAGGGAAGTGGTCAGACCACCATGTGTCCGGAGTTGTGGCCCAGGAGTAGGAGCACTGCTCGGTGGTGAGGGAGAGGTCGATGGCCGTGCGAGCTCCGCGGCGGACGTAGGTAGGCTCCCCGGTGTTCAAGATCAGCAGGCCAGCTCGGCTGATGGCGTCTGTGAGGCCCTTGCCACGGCGGGTGCAGCTGCGGCTTCCCCAATCCGTGTGGTGTGCGTTGAAGTCACCGCACAGGACTGCATGCCCACCGAGGCGAACAGCCAGCTGGACGAGGCTGGAGGGATCCCACGGCTTTCCTGGACGAATGTAGATGCTCGCCACAGCCGTGTCCTGGCTGCCAAGGCGTACGGTGACGGCGCATGACTCCAGGGGGCCACCCGCGATGTCAGTAACAGGAAGAACAGCATGCGCCAGGGTGCTGCGGACGTAGATTGCCGTGCGTGGCTTCCCTGGCTTGTGGGCTCCATTTAGGCAGGGTGCCGCAGTGCAACTGCGTGTGGCACAGGTGTTGGCGCCCGAGTAGCCCGTGTAGCCGGGGAGCCGTAGGTTCTCGGCCACGGCGTATACGTCCTGCAGTGCGAGGACGTCGAAGTCGCACTGCAGGAGGTACACAGCTCGCCGTGCCGTCGCCGCAGCGAGTTTACATTCCACTGGAGCACCCTCGGGCGGCGGCGGCGTGACCTCAATGGGATGCTAGCCATGCTGGTGTTGGGTGGATGGCACGCCTCCCGCCTGGAGGCAGAGGGCTCGGAGTGGGCTATCAGCAGGCAGCATCTCTCCGATGGCCTTCAGTGTCAGCTGCAGGCTCACGATCAGCTGGTCGCGGGGGTCTGGACAGGCCTGCGGTGGTGGTGTGGCTGGTGCCTCCGTGGTTGTGGTGGTGGCTACAGATGGTCCGGCTCGGAGGGTCCGTGGGGCTGCTTTGGGTGGCTGGCCAGGAGGGAGCATCGCCGACTGGTACATTCGTGAGCGACCTGTTTGGGCCTGTGCATACGAGACTTGCGTAGAGGTCTTCGCCTGCTATGTCTCTTCCCGCACAGAGGCCCGGACGGCACGACGAGAGAGGGGAGTAGGGGCGGTCGCCATGATGGTAGCCACCCTGCGTTCTTCCTGCCACCTGGGGCAGGCAGGAGTATTAGCAGGGTGATTACCACCACAATTATTGCAGTGAGCGGCATTTGGGCAGCTTTTTCCTCGCTTGTGCGACCTCCCACAGTGCAGGCAGCTGATAGGTCTGTTGCAGGTTGCAGCCACGTGCCCATAGCGGCCACATTGCTGGCACTGCAGTGGACGCGGTCTTCCAGGCCTCACCCGGAACTGGAGCTTGTATATGGACACATGCTCGGGAGGGATCGGGCTGCTAAAGCGGAGCATCGCCTTGTTACCGGAGCGGGACGCAGACAGGATAGGGACACTGGACTCGATCGCACCAGCCAGCTCTGCGTCGGTAGTCTCGCCGTCAATGCCGTGTATGAAGCCCGTGCTGTTTCCACGGAAAGCTGGTGGACGAGCAGCAACGGGAATGCCTCGGAGCTCGGTGGTGGCGAGCAGCTCCTCCAAGCAGGCCTGCGAGGTCGCGTCCGCGGCCACGATGTTTCTTCTTGTGTTAACACGGACCGCGGACACACCTGGTAGTACAGAGAGCACAGCGGCAATAGCAAGGCGGGATCCTCGCTCGAAGGCCCCTCCCGGGACAGAAGGGCGGAACAGGGCCGTCCCGACCACCGCTGGGTTGACTGGTATGGTGGCGGCTTGTTGTAGAGCCCTGGCGCGACGTTGGGCGTTCCTAGAGAGGACCGTGGTGAACGCGTCCTCTGCTAATTCGCCGCTCTCGGGTGCCAGGAAGAGTGCGATTTGAGAACTGGTGGGGGTGTTCTTTAGTGGCGCCTGTTGCTGTGGAGAAGCCGCTGGGCCCGAGGTGGTAGCAGTCGCTGGAGGCTGCAGGCTGCCTGGAGTTGTCCGACGCTTCCCCTTGCCATTCTTTTTCGAGGCAAGGCGCTTTGCAGAAGGAGCTGGCGGATCCTTCAGGAAGGCAGCTGCGCTCTGTCCAGTAGCTGGTGGAGCGTGATCATGAGTAGTCGCGCCCTCTCTTGGAGAGAGCGCCAAGGAGGCAGTCGATGACTCATCAGGCGTCCGAGAGACAGCGCTCGCATTCTGTAGGAGCGGGGACAGGCAAGTCGCAGCCGCCGGCACCGACGTTTCGAGACTAGCGCCATCCTGTGCGTGGGGCAGGGACGAATTGATGGCCGTCACTCGTGGTTGTCGGCATATTGCGCTGTCGACGCCCGTCCGCTCCGAGCGTACGTCGGGTGATACGTGAGTCTCGGAGCACGGTGGGGCGCTTGATGGCTGCTTGCGAGGGCCGGCCACGTCGTCCTCCTCACTCTCAGCTTCACGGGTGCGTTTGCGCTAAAGCCCCTTGATAATTTGAAAGTAGCGACACTCTCCTCCTCACGGCGCTTTCCTCCTCGATTCTCCTCACCCGCCGGCTGCGCACGGCACGCTATTCCTCCTGGGCTCCCGCGGACGGGCCGCAGGATTCTATGGAGGCGTGTTCTTTTGGGCCAGTTGCGCGCCCCACTGGGGTTAAAAATATTGAGAAATGCTAATAACAGCATCGATAATGCTGAAGGCAACGTTTATGAGGAGGTTGGTTTTTTCTTAAAGCCGTATGAACGGGGTATACTGATGTAAAGGGAGCTTTGGGGCGAGTTCTATGCTCCAGACAATTTTTCTGCAACATGATCAGATGCTTTACTTCGTGCGTCTGATCTAGTATTGCTTGTGACACATCCCTTTGTGCGTGGTTTATTAAGCGAAAGCCTTAGACCTCTGTTTCAAGGTCCCGTTGTGAGCTACAGAAAATATCTCGTGACCGAAGAAAGGCGGGAAGCGAACCAAAGCATGTGCAGCCGCGCATAGGAGATGATTAATGATTAGCAAAGTAATGATGATTAGTGATCGGATTAAGATGAATTCGGGTGTATTAAGGAGCGTTAAGGTGGATTAAAGTTGATGGAAGTGGATTAAGGTGCATAAAGGAGGATAAGGTTGGATTAAGGTCGACGAAGGTGGATTAGGGTGGATGAAGGTGCGTTGAGGTCCATTAAGGACGATTATAGTGGATTAGTGCATATCATATTGACCGCAAAAAAAGGCGGGGACAGAAGGAGAGAACACATAAACAGCACGGGCGGTAACGATGTAACTGATGAGGGATTCTTCGTTTGGGGACACCACGGACGATGGAACACAGAAAGAGGGGCCATCTGTACGAGATATGTGCTTCAATATGATATGCAGTAAATACCAACTAGGCCAAAGTGAAGTTCTTCTGAAGTATAGTGGATTAGGGTGGATTAAAGTGCATGAAGGAGGATGAGGGTGGATTAAAAAGGATTAAGGTGCATTAAGGATTATGGTGGGCTAAAGTGAATTAAAGTGAATGAAGGAGGATAAGGGTGGATTAAGGAGGATTAGGGTGGACTAAGGTAAATGAATGTGGATTAAGGTGAATTAAGGACGATTATAGTGGATTAGGGTGGATTAAAGTGAATGAGGAAGCAGTAGGGTTGATTAAGGAGGATTAAAGTGCATTAAAGAGGGTTAGAGTAGATTAAGGTCGATGAAGGTGGATTAGGGTGCATTAAGGAGGACTCTGGTGGATTATGGTGGATTAAAGTGAATGTAGGAGGATTAAGGTCGATAAATGTGGATTCAGTGGATTAATGTGCATAAGGAGGATTGTGGTAGTCTAATCGGTCTTAATACTCATTGAACCCTAATTCACCTTAGTCCACCCTAATCCACCTTAATGCTCCTTCATCCACCTTAATCCAGCTTAGTACTCCCAATCCACCCTAATACAACCTAATCAACGTACATCGCCCCTAATGCACCTTAGCCTACCATATACGGTCTTAATTCTCCTTTATCAATCCGCATCCATCATAATCCGCCTTAATCCTCCATCCACCTTAATCCTTATTCATACACCTTAATCCAATGTTATCCTGCCTAATAGTCCCAATCTACCTTAATACATCCTAATCCACCTCTATCAAACCTAATCCAGCTCCATGGTCCCTAATCCACCTTAATCTACACTAATCCAACCTAATCGGTCCTAATCCCCCTTTATCAACCCTAATCCACCTTAATCCACATTAATGGACCTTAATCTTACTTTATCCACCTTAATCCTCCCTAATCCTAGTTCATGCACCCTATTCCACCCTAATCGGTCCTAATACCCTTTCATCAACCCTTCACCGTAATCCACCATAATCCGCCTTAATACTCCTCCACCCACCTTAATCTTTATTCATGCATCTTAATCCTTCTTAACGCACTCTAATCCACCTTAATCTTCTTTAATACACTCTAATCACATTAATCCTCCCTAATCCACCTTATGTCAATCACTAATGATTCATTAATTGGGTAATCATTCTCTTATACAGGGGTGGACATGATTTGGGTCACCTCTGGCCTCCCTTGGGTCACGTGATACTTCCAGTTTACAACGGGACCTTGAAATATAGAGATCTAAAAGCTAACGCTTATCACCTGCAATATACGGGTATATTTGCCACTAATTTTTTCAGGGCGCAAAGCAGAATCTATAATGCTGCACTTCCGACTGAATAACAACAGTTAGCGACGTGCGAGGGGAATATTAAGCATACTGAGGACAACCGCAACAAAAGCGCTGGTGAGCAGGCCGGAAGAACGAAAAAAAAAATGCAGCATTACGGGATGCTGTGCTACGAGCTCTAAGAAAGACGCCTCAGCTCACAAACAACGCTGTTCTTTGTTGGAATAAAGTTCTTTTGGCCAATGTCACGCAGCCACTGCTTCCTGCGCAAGCGGTCACGCTTTCCTTGTGGTATCATAAAAACGGCATAGCCATCTTGAGGCTTCTTGCTGCAGTTATATGCGCAACAGCCCGGCATAGCGCTAGCACAGAGAGCAGGAAACACGGCGTACAACGTTCCCTACGCCGAGCTAAAGCGCCGAGCCAGCCGTGCTCAGGAGGAAAATGGGGCGAACGAAAAAGAAAAACACAAGCAAAACCCAAGATACGCGCGTTTCCAAGGGCAACGGCAGGGAGACCAATCGGCGTGCAGAAAAAACGGGGGCAAAACTGGTTACCGCGGGGGGAACGCACGAGGGGCGAGGAGGAGGCGAGGAGGTCGCGCGGCGGCGGCAGAGTTCAAAGAGTGTCGTTACTTTCAAATTATCAAGGGACTTTAGTTTCCGCGAGCTCGGAGTCCATTTCTTCCTCGTCGTCTGAAGAGGGAAGGGAGGTGGCAGTCCTCTCAGCAAGGGTGGTGTCCTGCGCCAGGGAGATGGGGCTCGCCTGAGGTGAGGTAACTCCACAACTGCTGCCGGTGCCCCAGTGCTGCCGAGTACAGCCATAGGCAGAGCAGGAGCCGCCGGTTGCGTAGTGGTGGCTTGCTTGCGCAGCCATTCGTCGACAATGTGCGCGGCACGGTTCTGGAGTTCTCCTCTTGCACGGAGCTCTTGAAGAGTAGACGGCTCGAATGTCATGAGCGACGTGCTGGCATGTCGACGGTGACCCGCGCGCGGCGGGCGTCCTTCCGGCGGGCGGAAACTCATGCTGCTTAAAAAAAAAAAACGCACACACACAACCGCAGGGCACGATATCAGCACGTCATGAGAAACGCATCCCCACCGCGGAACACAAATTCTCGCTCGACACGCGCAGCGCGCGCACAACACACGTGGCGCGTGCACAAAGCACCACACTCGTGCGTGGAGCAGGTGTCGTCTTGGTGTCTCATCATAGGAAGTGTGGACGTCGGGCAGGGGGAGTGATCCTACGGCAGGCACGATGCAGCGAGGTAGGCGCAGAAGGTCGCGCAGAGCATGCGTGGCAGCACGCGATGGCGGTGGCCACGCGGCTCATGCAGCAAACGCCGGAACGATGTGCAAGCACGTCCGCACACGTGGAGTCGGGTGTGACTGGCGAGGCGAGGTCGTCGGAGAGAAGAGCTGCGTGACCTCTCTCTTCGACAGTCAGCCCAGACTCCTCTCTAATTGAACCTGTGCGGAAGTGTGTGTAAACACTCCCCCTCAAAGGCGGGTCGGCTACCATGACTTTGAACGCTCGGAATTGGTAGCAGGTTCAACGGTCGTTTTTCCCTCATCTAGGAATCTAGGGAGGATAGAGTGTATTTAAGGAGCCGTTGCTGGTTCCTCAGGGTGCATTCCTTTTTCAGTCATGTTAGACTGATGAACTGTAACGTTCTCATGTAAATACTGTAAATAAACCCATATTCCTCTTTCTCGATGAGAACAAGTCTCTCCCTTCAACAACGTCCTCAGCGTGGATAAGTTGGACGACGGCATGGGCCAGCTACCATCTATTTCATGCCCGACTCTAAACATTACATTGGCTTGTGCAATTATCCCGCTAGGGCACAGCAGGGAGGAGTGGTCCGGAGCGGTGTAGTGGGATAGGTTCGAGAGAAGGAAAAATGCGAGAACGTAACGTTGAGTACCACAGTGGAATGTATGTACAGCAAGTGGCGTGATTTTTGTCGTGCCTGAAAATGTAAAATTATGCGGCATTCAATCAATTTGCAGAAGTACTCGCACTGCGTTTAGATGCACGACATAAAGCCCCTAAAGAGGAATCCTATTGTTTTTTCAGGGGCTTTAAACAGGTTTGTGCCGATGGTGCGTTTACCACTTGTTCGCTATTTTAGAGGTACAGCGCGCCATGGGAAGAGAAGTATAGAAGATTTAAGTCAGCTAGACGTTTGTACTGGCGAAAACCATCCTTGCAAGCATTCAGGGCCGGACGCGAGTACGTTTGCACGCAGACGCCCTCAGCGTTGGCGCTCCTGAACGCAGCGCCATTGCGCTGGACATAGACTTTCGGGTAAGCTCGGCGGCGCTAAGAAATCGGGCGGTTGCAAACGTAACGGACTATGTCTCAAGAAGGTCGAGCAAGAGCCATCTTGACGGTCCGCTCGCGATGCAGAGCGCGCGCAGAGGCAACGATAGCAAAACCCTGCGACGAGGGACGCTGAAGATGCAGCTCTTGCGCTAGGGAGCGCACGCCAGTCGAGCCCAGCCGTGCTCGTGGCTCTCGTGTCAGTAGTTTCCTTTTGGACAGCATAGAGGCGCTAGTTCAATTTTTTTTCCCCAGGGATTTTGAAGTCTGCCGCAGGGGCGTCCGTGAGTTTCCTTTCTTATCGTTTACTACATTATGCACTCTTAAAACGGTTGCTGTTTTTTGGGTATATATTTGTCCCGCAACAGTTATCTTCATCTGCTTTGCTTGCGTTTTCTTCCTTGAAGACTCTGGGCCGGCTACTATCCTGTCAAGAATGATGTGTCACGTTGATAGCGCGCAAGCCGTTCGTGACTTGGAAGTACCGGGCTCGCATCACAGCGTTAAGGAAATGAAATACGCGCAAGGCAGATGACAATTATTTTTGTGGGACAAGATAAGCCCCAAAGGGTGTAAATTTTTTAAAGAGTATACACTCTTGAAAAAAAATATGCGGCACCACCAGATGTTTCTTTAGGTAATATGGTGAGGAACTATGTGCGCATATCAGTCAAAGCGCCATTGAGTGACTATGGATCCTTCTTCCTTTGAACGGCGACACCATGTTACCATGCAGAGAGATGTTCTTGAATATGTTACCTTTGAGATGAAATCCCGCGGGCAGCACGCAAGAGATCCGGTGCAGCTTGCACACAGTGCACGTTTCGGACAGAGAACGGAGCGCTCACGCAAAGCCCTCGCGTTTGCTGCTATACTCAGAACTCGCTATTTATAAACCACCAGCTTCTTTTGTGTCGCTAGAGACGGCCCGCTTTGATAAAACCTTTGGACTAAATAACCAAATCGGGTGGCGGTGTCAGCGACGCAGGCGCAGTGCGCTACTCAGAACGTCCTGCGCGTGCTTCAGACTGTGAATGAGCACCAAGATACAGAAATGGGAATGAAACCGAATGGGGAAGTTACATTTATTAACGCATTGGCAAAATTACATGCCAAACTATGTTACAGCTAGTGGGCGTCGTACAGTCTAATCTTCCAATGTAATCGCTCCCTATTCATTGTGGTACTTGTTTGTTTTGCAGAGGGTGTTTAGGGCACGAGCGTAAACAAACTTCCCTGCTGTGCATTTTTTTTCTATTCAAGGTCAAGGGACTTTACCCTGTGACGCTCGAGCCCGCCGCACTCGTAGAGGGTTTAGGCTCCTGCGCTTGCGCTCCCTACGAAGAAGGACACCTTAGGTTGTGGTCAAAAGGGTTGAATATCCCTTCGTCTTCCATCTCAAGTCTCTTCACGCCATTTCTAGCCCGTAAGTGTCGAACGCAGGGGGCCATAGGCGAGCAAGCGTGACATTTCTGGAAGAAATAGCTGACTTGCGTGCCTTATATCCGCCGGTGAGCACCAGTGCGAATTTGATAAATTATAATTACTATGGCACAGTGAGCTCTCTGAAACGCGACCACTGCTGCTCGGATGAACGAACGTACTGCCGAGGTACACCTCTCTGAAGACCGGACGCGAGGCTAGATTTAACTTCGATTTCGTCATGCGTGGCTTGAGACATGCATGATTGAGTACTGACGACTTTCCTCTGTATAGGGTGTCCGAGCTAACGTTAGGCAAGCTGTTCAAAAAAAATATTAAAAAATGCCGATGCAAGGTACTACTATAAGACCTAAGATGCTTAGTCACCATAGTTCTGACGACCGAACACCGTAGGTATTATACACGCATCTCGCACGATGATTTTTGATAGTTCATTTCTTTGAATAGCTTGGCTAACTTTAGCTGGAACACACGGTATATGTATACACCTTTTAATACACCTTTACACCTGTATACCTGTATACACTTTTTAACGTATTAGAAAGCTTACATGTTACTACGCCGCTAGCAGGGGTCCTACAACGCTAAATTCCAATCGTGCTCACTCCTTATTGGTAGTTGGCCCGCTGTGGTCAAATGTTGTGGGCACGAGTTGGCATCCCTCTGTCTTGCTGCCCGAGATTGTTCAGGTCACTTCTGGACCCTACGTGTCGAACGTGCGATGCCAGAACCGTGCAGAAGGCTTCAATTATGTGCAAAAAATTCCTGATTGTAACTCCTGATGAGCACTGCTTTGAGTTTGATGGATTAAACATACTATAGCTGAGTAAGCTCTCTGAAACGCGACCATGCTGCACTGCCGAGCTGTGCATCTGTGAACGCGAGGCTAAATTTAGTTCCGATTGTGTCATCCTAGGCGGACGGACGGACGGACGGACGGACGGATGCATGGATACATGATAGGAGCGTCCTCCTTGAAACAGGGTGGTGGTTTGCGCCTAACGTGTTAGCAGTCGTATTTAACCGACAAAAATTCCCAGCTTCAAGCATTCTGTAGCATTATCGGTACTTTTGGTTTTGTACGCTATCGTTGATTGTGGTTTCCCTACTTTTTTTCCCTACAAACCTCAAATCACCTTTTACCAATCTCTATTGCCGACATGTTTACTTTCCCTCTGCTATCTCTGAACCCAAAGGCCAGCGGAGCCCAAACTGGCACCTGGGTAGATATCTTCACATACTTATAAAAGATGTTCCATCGTTTCCCTAGATTTACCGTAGCAAGCACATGCTTCTTCTTCCTTGGTATACCTCGCTTCACATCTATGCGCTCTAAGGTTTTTTTTATCTAGCTTCAAAAAGTAAAGAGCTCGCCTTTGATCTATGATAAAATTTTTGATTCCTGATTTCGCTTCTAACTTTTCGGTAGTTGCTGATAGTAGGTTTCTTTACTATTTCCGCTACCAAGGAGACCATTTAAATCTCTTTGATTTTGTATTTAACGTTCTTTGTTGCCATGTTGCTTACTATACCGGTCACATATTTGCTGTTAAGCTTTCTAGTTATTTTCCTCAACTGGGAGTAAGCATATTTACTTTCTTGCATATTGCTCAATCCTTCTTCGAAATCAATTTTATTCGAAGCTTCCGGTGACTTCAAAGCCTGTCGATTTGTAGTTTTCGTTTGTAGTTCACCTGTGAGTGCCCAATGCGAGGCGTCCCACGGGCCTTTGATTGCCATCGAGTTCTGAATATACCTACGACTTGAAGAAACCAACTGCACTTCCCAATGTAAGTCCTGGAACCATTGCACCTATCCACATACCAAGGAGCACCTCGTACCTATATTATCCCCAATGAGCTATGTGTTTCATTATGGCTACATTTTTCTTCCGCTTTGCTATTAGTGTTTCATGTGTTTCCATATATCTGTTGCCCTCGTTTATCCATAAACCGGGGTATTTCTATTCTTTTAACCGATGTCTTTCCTGGCCCTGTATGGAGACTGTCTGTTCACTGTTTTCAGCGAATGCCATAAGACCTGATTTTTTAACGCTATATTTCAAGTCTAAATATCACCTTCGTGTACACAGATACTAGCTAGACAAGGCATATCTATCTGCCTGTTAGAAAGCAACACATTGTCATCCGCAATAAAGAAACCTTGGAGCTGCTGCTATACTGTAGGCCCGACGGTTTGTGTGATAGATTAAATCCGACAATAATTCCTTCTAGCGCCATTTCCATCCTATCCATGCAAACCCGTGACACTACAACAGTGCCGTCTGAGCACGCGACACATGGATGATCGATGATGGCGTTTTCACGACAATGCCTTCTCAGCGGAAACCATACAGATTGGGCGTACCTCATATCTGGGTATCTTGTAGCCACTTCTAGAAAGAAACCGTGGGTAAGTTCACTTGTAGGTGACGAATGAACAAGACAATGGTACTAAATGATGACTCATCATGCGAAGAATATGCAGCAACCGAAAATAACTCAGCATATAATAAAAAACGAGTGTAACGAGCCTAAAATTGGGTGGGATGTGAGTCTGTGTTGCTAGTGCCTTTAACGTGCCGCCACCTAGTGTCATTCACTTGACTACCACGCCCTCCGCAAGGTGGCGACACTCCACGCGCAAATGCCGAGGCTAGAAGTTAACCAAAGAATGGCAGCTGGTTGGCTTTGGGAGCTCACGGCAAAAGCCCAAATGTGGCAGTGCAGTGTGACATAGGTTGGGCCTCGCTTGAATTCAGAGAAGCGCAAAGCAAAATTAGGTTTGAATACTCGAGAACCTTGGATCAAAATTAATGCGCGGCCAAAGTGCCCTGGTATCTGTAGCGGAATAGCCTGGACACCGAATGGAGGAAGAGGTCAAGAAAGTTGGCAACCAAGTACAGGGCAATTGAAAGGGTAAATAGGCAACCAGGAGTCATCAGAAAGAAAGTGAGAGAAACAGACATTGAATTGGATGCGAGGAAAGGAAACAAAAAAGACAATGGAGATGTGAAAGAACATGAAGGAAGAAATTTATAGGGAAAATCTGTACTATAACACGAAGGAAAGTGCCTTGCTACTTGAGGCTCGAGCTGGTTGCGTGAGGGCAAAAATATACCGGAGCATCTATTCGCAAATAGACGAGGCATGCGTATGCTGCAGCAGAAATCCAGAGACCACTCGGCACGTTCTTATCAAATGCGAAGGGATTCACCCACTGAGACCCGTCGGTATGGTACACCTCCTCCAAGCGCTTGGATTTAAAGTGGACGGAAGCATCAACCCGTCTGCAGTCGAGATAAGTAAGAGACATTTGGAGAATTGGTGGGAAAATAGCAGGGAAGAGATTGATAAGACCGGATCTTTACAGACATTGGGAGCGGTAGAAGATAGACAAGTTTTGAGGGAGAAAATAATTTGAAGAGATGTCTACAAAAATGCTAGAATGAAAAGCAGGTATAGCATACCTGATAACTCAAGAAGGCTAAGTGTCTATTTGTCGGTAACCCCTGTGAAACACACTAAAAACAGTTGCACGCTTTGGGTCGTACCTTGCCACACAACAATAATCATCATCTGCCTTCTCCGCATGTCCTTTCTTTAACGCTGCGAGCCCGGTTCTTCCAAGTCACGAAAGCCATGCGCATTATGAGCACGACAGAACATTCCCGACAGGGAAGTAGCGAGCGCAGCGTTTTCAAGAAAGTAAATGTGGACAAGACAGATGACCATTATTGTTGTGTGGCCAATAGACACCCCAAAGGGTGCAACTGTATTTAGAGTGAAGGGGAAAGCAATAAGTCATCATCATCAGCACCACCACCGGCCACTCCTTTGTTTTCTTCAAGTAACGCCTAAAGGAACAGACGTTCCCTTTGGAAGTGCGTTCTCAGTGCAGCAGGAGCAATGCGCTGCTCATGCAGCTTTTTGCCAGAAAATCCTCCAGTTGAACCTGGAAAATAATATTAAACAAAAATAAACTTTTTTATTTGATTTTTCCCTCGTTTTGATGTTAAATGTATGAGGTTAAACGAGGAATGTATATATGTAATATTTTTCATGCTTTTCAGTTCCTGGGTGTTTTTGGTAAGATATAAGTAGATAACGAATAACTGTATTTCTCAAGGTATGGTCACATTTTTGCTACGCTTTGCTATTACAAAGAATTGTCGGTACTAGGAGGAACCCAGACCTGCGTTGTCCTGAGTGCGAGCGTTCCTATGCGTTGGAAGAAAAGCGGTTTCAGTTGTTAGGCGATGTAAACGGGGTAGATTTTATTTGTAATATGTGTGTGCTAGGGTCGCGACTAGACCGACGAGAGAAGAAGGATAAACTAGCCTATGCTGGGTGGGAAGCTGGAAAAGGAACTCCAGAGCGAGCAGAAGACGAGGAAGGTGGAAGAAGATAAGCTAACCAACGTATAAATGAAGATGAAGCCCGCCATTCCGCAAAGCAATGGTGAACGCTTCGAGACAAGCACCGCAAATGTGACTGGCTTCGAAGCGAGAGCAGCAAAGGAGTACGAAACCACCACGCGGAAAAGCGGTGGCGGACACGTCAGTGACGATGACGGAGAGGCTACCATGGGCGTGCCAGCCACGGAAGAAGAGAACAAGGCGAATGATGAGGATAAGACAAGGGAGGGGGGCATCGCGGCCTCAATTGCAGTTTTTGGCGGCCAGGTAGAGAATAAGCGTCGAGTTGTCGTCCTAGAGCATTCAAACACGCGTAAAGTAAAACCGTTGATAATAGAGGCGAGCGCGTCCAGATTAGCCCGTTTCAGGTGAAACCGATTTAGCAAGTGATAGCCAAAGCGAAGCAAAACATGTGAGACACAATGGACGACAGCCACCTTGTGGTGATAATGGGCGGAGTGATTGACATACTGAAGGAACGGGGGACGCCGATTGAGGGAGAAATAGCTGAATCGGTCACCGATCGGTGGATTGTTTCAAAGAAAGTGAAAATAACACTGCACGACGGTGCCAAATGCTCAAAGGCAGGAGCATTAAACGGAAATGGCAGTGCATGCTGTAAACAGGAAAATTTGGACACTAGCTAAGGCAATGAATTTTACGGTCATTGACATCAACCCAGAAATTCAGCGAGCAGTCCGGGAAGGCGCTTTTCTACGTGACGAGATACGTTTTAGCGATAATGTAGCAGCACCTGTTGGACGTTCATTCACGGTAGGGGCAGTAGCCTTCTTAGGCGGGGCGCAGGCAATCAGGAAGTTAGATTAGGTATTGAGTGTTGCGAAACACCGACAAAGAGCAGAATTAAATCACATGCAGTTAAGAAAAGGCGCGCAAAGGATGTATGCAGCAATGTTAAAATTTGTGACATGGACATGCAAGTGGCCGCAAGCAGGAAAAATGGCTGGAAATTAAAAGCGAGCTGATTAACGGAGCCATTAGAGTGCACACCTTGCCCTAAACGAATCTGCGAGATTCGGAGTAGCCGCCTGTTATTGGCAGTGTTGTATGCTAGGGGTGCAACAGAATGACGGAAGTGTAGACATAATAATTAGGCTAGCTATAAAGTAGCAGAGTATGAAAGAGACATGTAAGGAGCATTTATGGATTTGCGGCACATGGAAAGGCAAAAAGACGGGGCTAGGAGTAGCATACCTATATGCACAGGTAGTGATAACAGAGATACAAATACATAATTGATTGATTGCATTAGAAGAGGTATGATTGCGCTCGAAAATTGGGCCAGGTGCTATTAGTAGAAGATATGAATGCCTGGCTGGCAGTAACGCCTCATCCCACCGCCGGTACGATCTCGGAGGCTGCGCGATCTCGGAGGCCACGCAAGGACGTTCGCGTGGACTTTGCGGTGGCAACACTCCATAGCGCCGCGTATCCAAAGAGAAGTGTGAGAGAGGAGCTAGCTTCAGGGTGGTATGTACCTCATAATATACGTTTTGGGTAATCGCATAAGTGGATTGACATTCAATCGTGAAATCGGGAAAGCCGAGAGCATGCGGGGTATGACCTCAAGTACAGGCACGTAGGCTCGCCACTCCTCGAGCGCAAAGACTATCGCTTCTTTGCTCGTGAGTACTGGTGTACCAGTCGTTCCTTTCGGTGGATTCATTCTGTTAGCGTCCTCGGCTGGGCGGCACATGCCTCAGCCCAAGTTCGATGCTGACCTCCCAGCAAAGAAGGAACAAGTAGGAGCAGTGCTGCACACAGCCTCGTTGCCAGGGTTGCCCGCGTGGCCCGGTACCCAGTCCACCCAGACCTGAGTCCGATGTTTTGCAGCGATTTTATTGCATGGCAATGATAAGAGAAGGGAACGTTCAAAACAGTGGCAACAAATGCGACACTTCACGGTAAAATGCGTATCACCTCGCGTGCCGCATGGAAAAGACCTGCGCCCGCCGAAGCTGCTACCCCTATGCTACCATTATGGAAGACCACAGCCAAGCGATAATAAATAAAACCAATGGCCGTCCGCAACATGGGGTACACATTCACATGGCATGGGAGGAAACCTTACAGGTGGCAGTGCTCGCGGTGGTGCTGACCTCCGACGGATGCATAAAGTGGAAACTAAGTTTCTTCAGTACCAATGCTCACCTGCCTTTGTCTAGATCGAACTGCAAGCGATCAATATGGCGCCTAATCGATGGGAGTCATTCTTGCCTTGCGTCATTCTATCGATAGGAGTCATTCTTGCGACACAGTGTATGTGTACATTGTACGTGCGTACTGACGATACTATCCGGCTTACCAAGAGTAGACACGACTGCGTACTTCATTAAATAAGCAGTATAAAATTAATCAAATGGTTCGCCTTGCGTAATATTGACTTGGAGACGTTGCCAATCTTAATCAGCCAGAGTGTTTGCACACGTAACCTGTATAGCCCCAGGGCCTGAGAAGCACTTTTTGGGCTTCTCGAAAACAGCTTTCTTATCCTATGGACAGCACCTACAAGAGTTCCATTGTGAAGGGCCGCCGAACGGCACTAACGAAAAACATATCATTATGATAACTTTATTAGTGAAAAAAATTTAATATACCACCCGTTTTCTGGCGTCCGTTGTTGATAATATTCTCACATGGAAGAAACTACGATTTTACAGTTTTTATTGCTCCAGCTAGGAAGCTTTAACAGACTTGATAAAAAACACCGTGTATGCTGATAATGTGTATATTAAGAACGTACAATTAATATAATTGCATTGGATGATGTTTTCTTGTGCAGCTTTCGAGCGTCGACTAGTTCAAACGGCAACTTCGTATCGAAATGTAAAGTAATCTGGCCGCGTGTATCAAGAAAAAAAAGTGGTAAATAATAATAACAATAATATCCTTCATTTCATGAAAATAGTAGAAATTCAAAGACCGGTCAGCCCAAGCCATGAAGGCTTGTCGGGCTGTACCCGGCAGTCAGGGAGAAGTACTTAAAAAAATACAAGCAAGTTTAGCCAGCAATAAACTGAAGCAAGCTACAAAACAAAAGTAAACTACAACACAAAAGGAGGCTACAACAGCAAAGCAAAGTACAAAAAAACAAAAACGAGCTTCGAGCAAAACCAAGCTACAAAAGAAAAAAAAGCGAAACAAACAACGAAACACATCAATGTAGACCAAACGAAACTAATCGAAACTATGGCACGGGCTCTTGTGACAACTAAATAGAATAAAGCTAATCACAGGCCTTCTGAACAAACTTCTGACTTCTCCAGCTTCATTCAGACTCCATTCGGGGCGAAAGAAGCAATGAAAGCAGAGCTCAGCTGAAGCCCATTCTGAAATAGCCCAGACAGTAATTAAATTTTATTTTGTCCCAATACAGCGCACTGGTGTGAAAACATACACTTGACCGAGTAGGCAAGCATTCTTGGAATTGTGTCGCGTATCAAGCGTCTCCTGTTGCAGACTTCGTTAAGACGTCCAACTGCATTTGGAAGGCAATATGCCTGTGCTGTTCTTCTAATAAAGTAACTATTGTATGGACCATCGATAGGGGCTTATACCAGCCACGTCCAATAATCCCTTGTGGCCATATATAGAAGCAACGCTTTTTACAAAGGATCTCATAGAACCACACGCTGTTATTGTGTACGGACGCTATAAGACACACGATGTTACTTATTATGTCTACCTAGGCAGGAAAACCCTACGTTGATTGATATAGCTTATGTGCTGGTTGCCTGGTTACGAAATCCAAACCGAAAGATGGACGAGGATGTTTTGAGAAGAAAGCTAGCAACTTTTATCAATTTTTGTGATATGACACCGTGAATGCCGACGAGCAAAGGCGTGAGTATTTTGTCGCTCACCTCGTGGTGCTCCTCGTCCACGGAAAGCTTGAATTTGGCGAGAAGTTTACACAGAATATGCTTCATCTCGAGGAGAGCGAAACTTCGCCCCAGGCATGCCCTGGGGCCTTTTCCGAACGGCTGGAAAGTGATCGGGTGGATCTTCGGTTTGTTCTCCGGGTTGAACGTCTTGCGTAGTGGCAAAAAGGCAGCCCTCAAAAATAATCGCTTGGCATGCAGCGCCGAGCCATGGCTGAGGCAACCCATGTCCGATAACGCTGCTCAATGTAAAAGCTTAAAGAGACAAAACACTTAATGAGCTTAAACTTACAGGCTATTGTTTAAAATCTCCATTTTCGTTTTTATTGCGGCAATAGGTTTGTTCGCAAAACATAAGAACGTCTCAGTTCAAATTCATATCTCTTCGCGCCGAAACCTCGGCGCTGGGACGCCAGCGTGACGTCACGCATATATCAAAGTATTTTTTCGTATCGCAGCCATTTTATTGAAGGTAACATTCTCGAAGCTTGCTAAGTCCGGTTTTTGGCACTTTAACGCTACAATATACTTCACCTGTACCGATAAAGCAAATTAAGTTCGAGAAGACGGCGTCAAATGCCATGACGTCATGCCCGGGTGTTAGGAGAGCTTCAAGGAGGCCTCGCCACCCATCTCTAGTGTTCTTGATTGTTTTGTGGCGCACTAAGTAAGAGCGGGATTTACAGTTCTTGGGAAGTTTCTTATGCTTCACGAAGCCTCTTCTCAATGAGGTAATCGTAGGATTTTTTTTTTTGCTTTTGTGGGAGCATAATTATTTGCTAATACAACGATACTTATGTTTCAAGCGATGCCAACCAAGCATGCTTCGTGGAATTTGCCTGGGCATCGCCTTCACTCGACGCTATGCACATCTCAATCGACCGTGCGGACAGCCCGTACTGTGAACGCCGCCAAGTGGCCGAGACTCTCGAACATCTGTTTTGCGACTGCCCTCTCTACGAATCACCGCGGAAGGCGCTGGTTTCTGCGCTAGCAGGCATTGGCAGGCAAACATTCTCTGCGCCTGCGCCGACGTGTCCGCGCTTTTTTATGCGCTTTGTTGAAGTGCTTGGTGGAAACAGAGAACTGGGAGATGCTGTGGGAAGATATAGACATATCTACTGCAATTGAGCAATGCTCATCAGGCAATGCGTGGCATGCTCCGGAGCACTAATGAAAAAAAAAAGCGCTGAATGCTCGTAATTCTTTGTGATATCATTATTTATGGACGCCGTCAGAACTCGAGATTTACCGTGTTTGAAAAAGTTGTGTGGTTTTAAGTGCCAAAACCACTTTCTGATTATGAGGCACGCCGTAGTGGAGGACTGCGGAAATTTTGACCACATGGGGTTCTTTAACGTTCACCTAAATCTAAGTACACGGTGTTTTCGCACCGTGTTTAGCGAGAACTTCGGCGTTCCTCTATAGCGCTACAGCGCCAAGATGAAGGAATTTTCAATGAGAACGGTTGTATGAAGGGAATGGTTAGAGCGGACCGAGCAGGATGAAAAATTTATCTCAGCTCCTGTACTATGGAGGAAAACTACCTAAACAAATGGCATGACTTGGAATGAATTTGTTATTGATTAAACATGCTCTCCTCTTCCTCTTCGTCTCGAAAGCAAATAATTGGCGCGTATCTGCGAAGCCAGCCTTTAAGCCATACTCCTCAAAACAAGGATTTCCGTCGGGGAATATTGCGCCCTCTATCTATTTCAATGGATCATATTAAGGGCTACTCTTTATCACTACTACTGTTTCTCTGTTTACGAGCGTGTACCGGCGCGCTCTACATGTCGGCGTGTTTGAGATTAACGCTCATACTGTGCGATACCTGCTACCAACCTGTGATAATAGTGCGCCTTTCGACATGTTTTTTGTAATGGGAATGCACAGTTTGTGGAAAACGCGAATGATGGACCGCAACGCCGAAACGGTTGTACCTACAAGGGCAAATTTCATCCAAATGACACTACACCTAAAGCAGGTTTATGATGGACTCGGTGTACAACCGGACTGGTACCCTATTTTGTTGAGGTGCTTATCCTTGCCACCCTTCTAAAGTGACACGAACGTTTCTACTCACAGTATGAACGCTACCTTTTCTGTGTGTGACTTTCATTGTGCCCTCCATTCTCTGACTATGCAGAACTGGTGAACGTCTGGTTGAATGGTTGAATGCAACTATAATAAATACCATGAAAGAAAGAAAAAAAAAAAAGTCGGCGTGGCCTAACGGATAAGGCGCCTGATTCCGGATCAGGAGATTGCAGGTTCGAGTCCTGTCGCGGACGTCCAGCTTTTTTTTCTTGCTGCATGACACAGCATTGCATTTATGAAACGCCTGTGGTTGCTAGACGTGGGGCCGAGTGGATTAAGCGCATTATTAGGCATCAGGTAACCATCCGAATTAATTAAGCGCATTATTTAGCATCGGGTAAACACAAGTTTTTGTCCTGTCACGGATTTTGTGGTTGGAAGATTTTTTTTGTTGGACTGGTGCGGCATTAATTTTCATGCAATGTCCGCTTGTCTTCATGGGACGCCCCTTCAGACCACGGTCATGCTCCGAGGTGGGTGACATGAGCTACATCGGAGTTGTTTCAGCGGTCTTACAGGGTCGAGTTACCAATAATTTTTCATGGTGGCCAATCAGGATATCAATTACTGATGCCTTAGTTGCGAGCATGTGGGATGGTGTTGAATAGATTCTTTATTTTATTTTTCTGATAGTGCAGATACGCGGGCTAGCTTTTCGTGTTGAAATTTTCAACGGAGCATTAGCCATCTGTTGGGACTGCTGAGTTATGCGTACAGGCGTTCTTTATCCTTCCATTCCATAAAAAGGGATAAAATTAGGCGAAAAGTTACGGCTCAGTAACCTTAACGTGTTCGTGCGTTTTCTACCCGCAGTCAGGACAAGGCTCGCGCTGCCACTATAATATTGTCACGTGGTGGTGACGTTGAAGAACACAGTAGCAAATACTGTGAAAGTCAAAACTAACTTTTATTGGGCGAACCTGTGCCCACAAAAACAGGCTACACTTATAGCACAACGATAGCGGCGAACACGGTCGGCGATCGTCGAAAATCTGATCAGCGGGTCAAGAGCGTCGGCTTTTATACAACAGTCGTCGAATGTTCCAGACTAATCGTTGGGACCCGCGTGCCTTCCACAAAGTTCTACAACATTCGAGTGACGCGATATAATCAGATAACACATGGTTCGGCGACAACAGACAGCGGATGGAAGCATCGATAACTTTCCAGAAACTTCGGATACATGCAGACATGTCCCGCGCTGTGCGATAACATTTGTTAGGCGGCGAAATGTGGTCGCCCATTAAATATAAGTACACGTGTCAATACCCCCCTCTTAAAAAGCATCGACCCGATGCTGCAAACAAACGAAAGTAATAAAAGAAAAGCACTCCTAGCAAAGAAAACAACAAAATAAGGAAGTTCGTCAGCGTCCGTAAACGGGTTTAAGACGCACCACGTGGACCACTTGAGATCGTGCGCGGCGCCGCTGTGAATGCGAAATGCCGTCTGGCACGACCTCATAGTCCAGTGCGCTAATACGTCGGATGACCTTGTAGGGTCCGAAATAGACCTTGTAGGGTCCGATGACCTTGTAGGGTCCGACCGACAAACAGACACTTAGCCTTCTTGAGTTATCAGATATGCTATACCTGCTTTTCATTCTTGCATTTTTTAGACATCTCTTCAAATTATTTTCTCCCTCAAAACTTGTCTATCTTCTACCACTCCCTATGTCTGTAAAAGATCCGGTCTTATCAATCTCTTCCCTGCTACTTTCCCACCAATTCTCCAAATGCCCCTTACTTATCTCGACTGCTGACGGGTTGATGCTTCCGTCCACTTTAAATCCAAGTGCTTATACAAGGTGTACTTTATCTAGGGGCCTCACTGGGTGAATCCCTTCGCATTTGATAAGAATGTGCTGAGTGGTCTCTGGATCTCTGCTGCAGCATACGCACGCCTCGTCTATTCGCGAATAGATGCAGCACGAGCCTCAAGTAGCGAGGCAGTTCCCTTCGTCTTACCGTACAGATTTTCCCTTTTCATTCCTTCATCGTCTTTCTAATGTCTTCTTTGTCTCCTTGCCTCGCATCCAATTCAATGTCTCTTTTTCTCACTTTCTTTCAGATGACTCCTGGTTGCCTATTTACTCTTTCAATTACCCTGTACTTGGTTGCCAACTTTCTGGACCTCTTCCACCATTCTGCGTCCAGGCTCTTCAGGTACAGACACTTGTGCCCTTTGGCCGCGCAATAATTTTGATCCAAGGTTCCCCAGTATTCAAACCTAATTTTGCTCTGCGCTTCTCTGAATTCAAGCGAGGCCCAACCCATGTCACACTGCACTGCCTCATTTGTGCTTTTGCCGTGAGCTCCCAAAGCCAACCAGCTGCCGTTCTTTGGTTAACTTCTTGCCTCGGCATTTGCGCGTGGAGTGTCGCCACTTGGCGGAGGGCGTGGTAGTCAAGTGAACGACACTAGGTGGTGGCACGTTAAAGGCAATAGCGTCACAGACTCACGTCCCACCCAATTTTAGGCTCGTTACACTCGTTTTTTTATTATGTGCTGAGTTATTTTCGGTTGCTGCGTATTCTTGGAAGTTTGAGGCATCATTTAGTACCATTGTCTTGTTGATTCGTCACCTACAAGTGAACTTACCCACGGTTTCTTTCTAGAAGTGGCTACAAGATACCCAGATAACAGGTACGCCCAATCGGTATGGTTTCCGCTGAGAAGGCATTGTCGTGAAAACGCCATCATCGATCACCCATGTGTCGCGTGCACAGACGGCACTGTTGTAGTGTCACGGGTTTGCATGGATAGGATGGAAATGGCGCTAGAAGAAATTATTGTCGGATTTAATCTATCATACAAACCGTCGGGCCTACAGTATAGCAGCAGCAGCTCCAAGGTTTCCTTAATGCGGATGACAATGTGTTGCTTTCTAACAGGCAAAAAGATATGCCATGTCTAGCTAGTATCTGTGTACACGAAGGTGATATTTAGACTTGAAATATACCGTTAAAAAATCAGGTCTTATGGCATTCGCTGAAAACAGTGAACAGACAGTCTCCATACAGGGCCAGGAAGTACCTCGGGTAAAAGAATACAAATACCTCGGTTTATGGATAAACGAGGGCCACAGATGTATGGAAACACATGAAACACCAATAGCAAAGCGGAAGAAAAATGTAGCCATAATGAAACACATAGCTCATTGGGGATAATATAGGTACGATGTGCTCCTTGGTATGTGGATAGGTGCAATGGTTCGAGGACTTACATTGGGAAATGCACTTGTTTTCTTGAAGTTGTAGGTGTATTCAGGACGCGACGTCAACCAAAGGTCCGGGGGACGCCTCGCATTGGGCACTCACGTGAGAACGACAAATGAAAACAACAAATAGATAGGCTTTGAAGTCACGGAAGCTAAGCATAAAATTGATTTCGAAGAACGATTGAGAAATATGCAAAAAAGCAAATTGGTTGCAAGAGTATTCAAGTACTTGTGCAGAGAAAAAAATTACTCCTATTTGAGGAAAATAACTAGAAAGCTTAACAGCAAAAATGCGCCAGGTATAGCAAGCAGCATGGCAACAAATAACGTTAAATACAAAATCAGAGAGGCTGAAATGGTCTCCTTGGTAGCGGAAATAGTAAAGAAACGCACTATCTGCAACTACCGAAAAGTTAGAAGCGAATTCGCTTCTAACATTTTGGTAGTTGATGATAGTAGGAATTCGCTTCTAACTTTTGGGTAGTTAGAAGCGAATTTTCGGTAGTTAGAAGTGAATTTTTGGCAGGTCGTAAAGCGCGGGATCCGATCCGTTGTGTCAGAGCAGCCGAAAATTCACAAGCCCGATGTCCCGGTACGACCAATTGTGGACTATACACGCTCGCCGCTGTACGAACTGCCCGGCTACCTGCGCCGTATTCTTAGGCCGCTTGCAGGACTCACGCCAACTTACGTCATAGACTCCGCTCATTTCATTGAGTAAATAAGAAGCGCCTTGACGATGATGACGTCATGATCTCCTTTGACGTAAAGTCAATGTTTACATGCGTGCCTATTGAATATGCGGTCGAGTGCTGGAGGAAACGTCTCGAGGCTGACCCTTCTTTGCCCGAACGCACGCCATTCGAATCCCACGACCTTTGCCGCATTCTAAAATTTTGCCTTGAAAATACGTACTTCGTCTTTAACAAGGAGTATTACAAGCAAGTATTCGGAACAGCGATGGGAGCCTCTATGTCCGTCGTTTGCACCAACATTGCTCTAGAGGATCTGGAAAGTGCCGCCTTATCTTCGTTTGGGACGCGACCAAAGCTATTTCTATAAGATACATGCACGACTGCTTCTGCATTATCCCTCGCCGGCACGCAACACATTTCCTCGAGCACCTAAATTCCTTCGAGCCTAGTGTACAGTTCACGGCTGAAGAGGAAAACAATGGGCGAATTCACTTCCTGGATGTTCTCGTAGAAAGGACTTCAAGCGGCTTGAGGACTAGTGTGTACAGAAAGCCAACGCACACGGGAACGTACCTGAGCTTCGACTTGGCGCACGCAATTGGGCAAAAGGGATCCGTCGTAGCAGCACTCTTTTCCTGGGTATTCCGCGTCTGCTCTAGCCCCACGAAACGTAGGCAAGAGCTACAGGTTGTGAAAAGGAACCTGTTCATCAATGGTTACCCTCCACAACGGTCCAGAACGCAGGAGCGCAAATCAGCGAAGCCCCGCCGTGAAACGGCGAAAGAAATAGTGAAGCGTGTGGCAGTACCCTACACACTGGGAACATGCAAAATCCTTCCACGAAATTTTAAGGGCTACGGTATTGAAATCGCCCACGTGCCTTCCCGAAAACTTGGCCATCAGCTGGTTCGTGCAAAAGAACCTTTGAAACACAAGGACTACTCGGGTGTGATATACAAGATACCATGCAAGGAGTGTGACGTGTTTTACATCGGCGAGAGTGGAAATTTTAAACAGCGCTTGAACCAACACATGAACGACGTCTCCAAGGGCCACACAGCCGCAAACAATCTGGCAAAATATCACGAACTCACCGGACACATCATTGACTGGGACGCGGCAGCCATCATCACATAAGAGAAACACTTTTCTGCCCGTTTGCTTTTAGAAACATCTTACATCCAATCAACTAGACACACGATAAACAGGACGCGGGGTAATCTTCCCGAGATACACACCCGAACGCTGCGGCACCTCACCCATAAAATGCCCCACGCCCATGCTTACGCCTTCATTGTGATCAAGGGGCCAGTACGGGGCCCGAAACGTCTGTCCTTTATTTTTGTTTTATTCTTGGCCAGTGCACGGTTTTTGGCACCAATATGTTTCCTCGCCAGACGAGTTTTCGTCGAACACTTGAAGACGAAAGTTTAAAGTCCCGCCTGCACTGCAGTTCTGATGAAGTGGTGAGGCTTTTCTGCCTTGGGGGTATCTGCCTGACAACATTTGAAAGCACTTTATAGGTAGTGGCTGCCTTTGAAGTCGCGCAGCATGGTACGCTTCTGCTCGGTGCTGCAGTGCCGGACGTACGCAACGGAGCCCGGTGTCAGCCTTATTCAACGTAGCCGCAGGACAAGAAGATGCGTGAAGCTCGGTTCGCGAAACTTAGAACCGCCAAATAGCCATCGGCTACAACTCGGGTATGCAGCAAGCACAGACCCGAGTAAGATTGCTGCATGGTTGTCGGGACTGCGATGTTCGTTGTGTAGCAGAAAACGCGCACTGAGACACTCGCCCGCGCCCGCTGCCCGGCTAATGTCATAACGCTTTGGTCTATGAACTTGTTGATGCTAGATACTGGCAAGTACGTCGTAATGGAAAGGCAGCGGTCAGAAGCACATTAATAAAAGGCCTGGCATATGGTTATGTTTGTACTATGAATTAATGTACAGGATTACGAAAAAGAAGCAGAGAGGAAATCGCGCGCTGTGAAGACCGGTAAACATACAGTACGACGCAACCTTACAAATAATATAGAAACATCGAAGAATTTAGAAAAAGAAAAAAAAAAACGATTGAGTCGTCGCCACGGGATATCACAGTCGCCGTAGGCATCAAAGTCTCTATAACGAACTTATATTTGAACAGCCGTGATAGCGTCCACGCAAAAATTGTTGCTTGTGTACTGTCAAGTGCTCAGATTCTGCGGCCTAAAGCTCATGGCACGGTGCGAAAACGCGCTTGCAGCGAAACCGAAACATTGTGCGCGGTGTAATGGTTGAGGTCGGGCATGAAATAGATGCTAGCTGGCCCACGCCGTCGTCCAACTTATCCACGCTGAGGACGTTGTTGAAGGGAGAGACCTGTTCTCATCGAGAACTAGGAATATGGGTTTATTTACAGTATTTACATAAGAACGTTGCAGTTCATCACTCTAACATGACTGAAAAAGGAATGCACTCTCAGCAGCCGCACAACAGCTGCTTATAAACACTCTGTCCTCCCTAGATCCCTAGGTGAGGGAAGAACGGCCGTTCAATCTGCTACCATTGCCATTTGTTCGGCGTGTTGGTAAACTGACTTGGAAATCATATTTAGAGCCAGCAAACAAGGACAGAAGGGGAGACGACACCAACATGCGCTATTCTACATCTATTCTGCACCAATTCGGAGCGTTCAAAGTCATCATATCCTTTGAAGGGAGGGTTTACACACACACTTCCGCACAACTTTCACTGACCACGCCGAGGTGAGTGGCTTCTCGCGGACACGGGGCTTGATCCGAGCAGGCGCCTCTTGAACCCAGTGTTAACTCCGCAGACAATGGCCGCCGCGTCTGTCCATGACTTCTAAGCTGCGTGAGACGGCAGCACAAAATATCTTTCAGCGGCTCCCTTGCTTCAAACAGCCCGTGGCGACCACGGCGAATCCACGAACAATACTTGGTACGCCGACCACGTTTAGTCATAGTGGCGCCGAGTGTGCCGTTCATGCGGCACACCGTCGTCCCGACAAAACGACAGATGGGACTCCGTAAGTCCTAGCTCCAATACTGCGCATGGGCGGAAAAATAACCGAAATGCGCCATGCTACCTCTAGGGATTTTCGTTCGCCTGTGCATAGGCACTTCGCTGGAGAAAGCTGTTTGCTCTGTGCGTCCCTAGGCGAATTCAAGCTGGCTCGGAAGCACGGCGTGCGCGGGAAAGAAGTGGGGCGCGGGGCGATAGTTGTTCATTGTTTCGCGATTGTAGCATATCAAAACATGATAATCGCAAGGGGATGAGTCTGTCTGACTCGGACTACATTAATGCCAAAGCATTCGTCCTGCCGATGTATTAGATATCAATGTAGCTGGGCAGATTGCCTAAATAAAACTCCCGTAACGGTATGGGGACACGTTTATCTAGTACCCGTCAGAAGGACAAGCTATAAACAAAGCTTCGTGATTTAATGTTATAGCCGTAGACTGATGTGAAAGCTGTACATTCGGTTACGTGATACATATTAGAGTGGCAGCGCGAGCGTTGTCCTGACTGCGGGTAGAAAACGCACTAATACGTTCAGGTTACTGAGCCGTAACCTTTCTCCTAATTTTACTCCTTTTTTATTGAATTTGAAGGATAAAGAACGCCTGTACGCATAACTCAGCAGTCCCAACAGATGGCTAATGCTCTGTTGAAAATTACAACACAATAAGCTAGCCCGCGTATCTGAACTATCACAAAAATAAGATAAAGAATCTATTCAACACCATCGCACATGCTGGCAACTAAGTCATCAGTAATTGATATCCTGATTGGCCACCATGAAAAATTATTGGTAACACGACCCTGCTAGACCGCTGAAACAACTCCGATGTAGCTCATATCACCCACCTCGGAGCATGACGGTGGTCTGAAGGAGCGTCCCATGAAGACAAGCAGACATGAAGCAGCATATTCTGCACGTTGCAAGAAGATTAATGCCGTACCAGTCCAACAACAAAAAAAAATCTTCCAAACGCAAAATCCACGACACGACTAAAACTAGTGGTTACGTGAAGCCTAATAATGCGCTTATTTCACTCGGCCCCACGTCTAGGAACCACAGGCACTCCATAAATGCAATGCTGTGGCACCCAGCGAGAAAAAAAAAGTTTCGACGTCCGCGACAGGACTCGAACCGGCAATCTCCTGATCCGGAATCAGGCGCCTTATCCATTAGGCCACGCGGACATGCAGAAAATGCAGGTACAGGCTCATAAAGAGTGATACCGTAGGAGTGATAAAGAGTAACCGTTAATATGATCCATTGAAATAGATAGAGGGCGCAATATTCGCCGAAGGAAATCGTTGTTTCGAGGGGTATGGCTTACAGGCAGCCTTCGCCGATACGCGCCAATTATTTGCTGTGGAGACAAAGAGGAAGAGGACAGGAGGTTTAGTCAATAACAACTTTATTCCTAGTCATGTCATTTGTTTAGGTAGTTTTCCTCCATAGTACAGGAGCTGAGATAAGTTTTTCATCCTGCTCGGTCCGCTCTAACCATTTCCTTTATACAACCGTTCTCATCCAAAATAGAGGAAGGCCGGAGTTCTCGCGAAACACGGTGCGAAAACACCGTGCACTTAGATTAAGGTGAACGGTAATGAACCCCAGGTGGTCAAAATTTCCGGAGTCCTCCACTACGGCGTGCCTCAGAATCAGAAAGTGGTTTTGGCACTTAAAACCACAAAACTTTTTCAAACACGGTATATCTCGAGTTCAGACGGCATCCACAAATAATTATATTACAAAGAATTACGAGCATTCAGCGCTTTTTTTTTTCATTAGTGCTCCGGAGCATGCGATGCGTTGCCTGATGAGCATTGCTCAATTCCAGTAGATATGTCTATATCTTGCCACAGCATCTCCCAGTTCTCTGTTTCCACCGAGCACTTCAACAAAGCGCATAAAAAAGCGCGGACACGCAGGCGCAGAGAATGTTTGCCTGCCAATGCCTGCTAGCGCAGAAACCAGCGCCTTCCGCTGTGATTCGTAGAGACGGCAGTCGCAAAACAGATGTTGGAGAGTGTCGGGTACTTGGCGGTGTTCACAGTACGGGCTGTCCGCACGGTCGATTGAGATGTGCATAGCGTCGAGTGAAGGCGATGCCCAGGCAAATTCAATGAAGCGTGCTTGGTTGGCATCGCTTGAAACATAAGTATCGTTGTATTAGCAAATTATGCTCCCACAATAGCAAAAAAAAAAAACATCCTACGATTACCTCATTGAGAAAAGGCTTCGTGAACCATAAGAAACTTCCCAAGAACGGTAAATCCCGCTCTTACTTAGTCCTCCACAAAAGAATCAAGAACACTAGAGATGGGTGGCGAGGCCTCCTTGAAGCTCTCCTAACACCCTGGCATGACGTCATGGCATTTGACGCGATCTTCTTGAACTTGGTTTGTTTTATCGGTAGAGATGAAGTATATTGTTGCGTTAAAGTGCCAAAAACTGGACTTAGCAAGCTTCGACAAGCTTTCCTTCAATAAAATGGCTCCGATACGAACAAAATACCTTGAAATATGCGTGACGTCAGGCTGGCGTCCTAGCGCCGAGGTTTCGGCGCGAAGTGTTAAGAATTTGAACTGAGACGTTCATATGTTTTGCAAACAAACCTATTGCCGCAATAAAAACGAACATAGAGATTTTAAAGAATGACCTGTCAGTTTAAGCTCATTTACTGTTTTGTCTCTTTAAGCTTTTACATTGAGCAGCGTTATCGGAAGCCTTGGCTCGGCGCTGCATGCCATGCGATTATTTTTGAGGGCTGCCTTTTTCCGCTACGCACAGGTTCAACCAGGAGAACAAACCGAACATCCACCCGATCAGTTTCCAGCCGTTCGGAAAAGGCCCCAGGGCATGCCTAGGGCGAAGTTTCGCTCTCCTCGAGATGAAGCTTATTTTGTGTAAAGTTCTCGCCAGATTCAAGCTTTCCGTGGATGAGGTACACCACGAGGTGAGCGACAAAATTCTCACGCCTTTGCTCGTCGGCATTCACGGTGTCATATCACGAAAAATCGATAAAAATTGCTAGCTTTCTTCTCAAATCATCCCCCGATTTCCCCCGGGTGGGTCAGTCCGGGGGTGCCGTCTACGTGAAGCAGAGGCCAAAGAGGTGTGTTGAACCCGCCGGGGGGCCTTAAAGGTCCGAACACCCGGCATCGGCTAAACCCCCAGGATCTCCCTTTCCCCGGACACGGCTAAGCCGCGCACGGATACACGCGGCAGGGTCCAACCCTCGTGTGCTCGGGTACGTGGTGTCGCAACACACCAAACGCCTGCTGACGCAGACGCCCCTGCGGGGTATTATTATTATTATTATTATTATTATTATTATTATTATTATTATTATTATTATGGGTGCACAGAACAGTTCCGAGGTTAACGTCTCTACGTAACCGAGGCGGCTGGTGACGCAGAGCAGGAACAGCTGGTTGTTGTTGTTGTTGTAGCCTGTGGCACGTGTGGCTCCTACCCACGATGGGGGATTGGCCAAGAAGTGGGTGGATTATTCCAAAATAATATAGAGCATAAATGTCCTAATATCTATGAGAATAGCATTGAATAGGGTTGAATTACCGGTTAAAATAAAATCAGGAAGGTGATGTTGAATGAGTAATAATTAATATGAATGTAATAAAAAAAATTAGCAGGGCATTCGTTTAGATTCTGTAAGGAATGTTTGGACAGCGAAGCATGCATCCCTGTGGCTGAATCCCAATGTGGACGCCCCGAACGAAAGAATTGCAGGTTCTGTCAAGTCCAGGCCAATTCTTCGAAAAGGTACCTCCAACAATCTTTTTTTTAACGCAGCAAAGCGGCGACAAGATAGAAGAAAGTGCTGTATCGTCTACTCCTCCTCACAAAAGGAACAAAGGGGAGAGGGAACAAAACCCGACCTGTGTAAATAGAAATTTAGGGAGGGAATGCGGCAGCGTAATTTGGTGAGGCAGACCTCAAGCATCTTTGTGTAACAAGATTCGCTATGCCAGGGAAATGCCAGGTGTTTATACTCTGGAAAAGCTGACAAATGTGGGTTCGATAAGGCTGATCTAATTGATCTCATCCGAAATCTTGCCGCCGTGATCTGCGCTGTCACTGGTAGAATAGGAAGAACAGGACCCGCTAGTGATGCATGTGCCAGTGAATCGGCAGTTTCATTAAAAAACAAACCTTTATGACCAGGCACCCAAATCAAATGAATACATTGCACATGGGCAGGAACTAGTAAGTGGAAGAGATTTAGCATGGGTGACTCATTAGTAGCGAAAAGGCAAGAGCATACAGAAAGGGAGTCAGTAAGAATATCAGCCGTTGTAATCATTTGGTCTAATTTACGTAAAGCTAGGATTACTGCTAACAACTCGGCCAGAAAAATAGGCACAAAATCAGACAATCTTAAAGAAAAAGACCAGTCGAGCGCAGGACAAAATATTCCAATGCCAGCTTTTTCCTCGCATTGTGAGGCATCTGTTGCAATGATAATGTTTGTTTCTAGGGTGCTTAAGTGGTCTTGCAACATGGCGTTTAAGATGCCGTAAGGGAGTAGTTTCGCGTGGTTCGGGAAAATGTCGTCGAACCTGATCTCTGGGTAATTTGAATGCGCATTATTAGGAAGCACATCACGAATTTGCACATTTAATGGTTCAAGTAATGTTTGCACAAATATAATCTGTGGTCTATGAAACCTGGGCCAATGAACAGGAAAAAATCATTCTGGATCGGAGATGAAAATAATTTCAGGACGGTTTAATGGTGATTTATGTAGCCTTAAGAAGGTCTGAACGGTCAGAAGGTGAAATCGGCATAATATGGGTGGGATGCTTGCTTCCATGTATAATAAGGCATTCGCAACGTATTTTGGAAGGCCTAAGGACAGACGTAGTGCCTCACGTTCTAACAAAACTAGCGGCCGAAGCTTGTATGATGGAACACCTGAGAATAAAACACATCCAAATTCTAACACCGGACGAACGTACATCTTAAATGCCATCAAGGGCGATTTTCTGCGCATACCTGTTCTTCGATTGCTTAACTTGCGCAAATTGCTGGTTGCCCGAACGGCTCGCACTCGTGCCAAGCACTGGCGATCTGGCTGGCCCACTGGTTGGTTGCCCAGCAGGCATGGAAGAGACGGCTGGCTGGCCTTGTTCTTGTGCTCTTCGTCTTCATTACATTTACCCCCGGTGCAAAAGCGGAGCCATCCTGGCGACTTACGACGTGGAGACGAGCGGGTAATAGAATTGTTTCAGGCGGCGCACGTGAACAACATCCCGTCCACGGCGGCGCTTGTCGGATGTCGATGTAAGCGGCTCTGTGACATAGTTGACCGGACAGGTGCGTTCGACGATGCGGTATGGCCCATCATACTGCGAGAGAAGTTTTGTCGAAAGTCCAGGCGTGGTAAAAGGCACGGACAACAAGACAAGGGTGCCGGGAGCGAAGTTCGGATTCGTAGCGTCGCCATCACGATTAGCTTTTTGTCGTTGTTGGTCAGCGGAGGTGAACTTTCGGGCTAACTGACGGCATTCCTCGGCTTATCTGGCGACGGTTGAAACGGGAGCACATTCTGACGCGTCTGGTGTATAAAGCAAAACCGTATCGATGGTATGGGAAGGATCGCGACCGTAGAGAAGAAAGTATGGAGAAAATCCTGTGGTACTTTGTGTAGCCGTATTATACGCGTACGTGACAAATGGGAGGATGATGTCCCAGTTTGTATGCTCCGATGAAACGTACATGGCGAGCATATCCCCAAGGGTGCGATTGAAACGCTCTGTAAGCCCGTTAATTTGAGGATGGTACGCCGTAGTGGTCCGGTGAACTATGTGGCATGCAGCAAGCAGAGCTTCAACCAGCTGCGACAGAAACACACGGCCTCTATCAGTCAGCAGCTCCCGAGGTGGGCCATGACGAAGAATGAAACGATGGAGCAGAAAGGATGCAACGTCACTGGCGGTCGCTGCAGGTAGAGCAGCGGCTTCGGCATAGCGTGTAAGGTGATCAACTGCGACAATAATCCAACGTTTTCCAGCGGGTGTTAGTGGTAGCGGCCCGTACAGGTCAATTCCCACACGGTCGAACGCACGAGCAGGGCACGGAAGCGGCTGTAATAAACCGTGGGCCGGATGAGAAGGAGATTTTTATTTGGATCCGACTGCTGGTACGATCTGTTGGGAACTCGGCGCTGACGCCCGTGGTTGTACCTGGGTCGCAAGCCCCAAGGGTAGCGTTGGCCTGGCGGCCTGGGGTACAACTGCAAGCATCCGAAGGTCCCGGCAAAGCATGAGTCGACTGGTAACAACGAAACAACTTGTTTATTTTAACATCGCAAAGAGTTGGCGGTCAGGTTTGACCGAAGTAGAGAGACGGGAGAGCACTTCACTCAACAGAAGAAATCGGAGCCCTCCTCTGGCGTCCGGGGGCAGCTGTTTTTATACTCTCGCAGTTGAGGGCAAGAAGGAACCCCTCAAAAGACGAGCACGTGAATGTACAATGGGCTAATGGTGACGCACACTGTCGTAGCGATGCCGTAGCACCATGTCGTGGCGCTGCGCACGATCTCGTAGCACCTGGTCGTGGCGCTGCGCAGCACACTGTCGTGGCGCTGCGCAGCATACTGTCGTGGCGCTGCGCAGCACACTGTCGTGGCGCTGCCGGTCGGACACAATGACTGTAACGAGAAGATGGTCCCTGCTTTGGCATCGCCTGTTTCGGGCACAATGACTGGAACGAGATCCCTGCTTTGGCATCGCCTGTTTCGGGCCCAATAACTGGAAGGAGATCCCTGCTTTGGCCTCGCCTGTTTCGGGCACAATGACTGGAACGAAATCCCTAGGCGGTCGCATCGCCGCAGACGCGCCTGGAAACACCTGGCGATGAGTGTTGCGGTGACGACGATCGGGCCAAAATGTCCGCCGCCCCGCCGCCGTCGCGCCGGCAAAACCACGTGTCGCAGGCGAAACGCAACAGACCGCCCCGCCGGGGAAAGGAGATCCCGATGGACAGGGGACTGCATCCGCTGTCCGGAGGGATGTCGCTCGATGATGCTCATAACCGAAGTCGGGCGTCCCTTGACGTTTCTTGAGCGCAGCGCACAGAGAAGGCCTCGTTCTCTCGTTCAGGTTCGCACGGGACACTGCAAAGTGACTTCGGGAGAGTTCACATTTTTGTTCTCGTTCCCGGCAAGCGTTAGAACTACGCTGAAAACTCAACCGCTCAGTCAGCAAGCACGGCACAACCCTCACTAAGCCCTGCCAGGCTCTTTCCCCTTTTTATACCACTGCCTAGTTCCTTACAGTAGTCTAGCATCACTCAGAACGCGTCCACAAATTGAAAAATTGCACTAGAAAGCATATCATCACTTTGAAACACTAAACAAAAGCAATATGTTAAAAAAAATCCTGCCTCAGGAAGAAAAACATCAGTAACAAACAATTTTGAGGCTGATTCCTACGTTAGGGGCTTCGACTTAAGCCATCGGCGTTACCGTTGAGACTCCCCTTTTTGTAACGCACCTCAAAGGAATATTGTTGTAAAGCGAGGCTCCAGCGCAGGAGGCGGCCATTTTTGGGAGAGATGGTCTGCAGCCATTGGAGAGGGCAGTGATCTGTCTCAATGATAAACCTCGAGCCGGCTAGATAGCATGACAATTTCTGAACGGCCCACACGAGACATGCACACTCTTTCTCGGTGGCGCTATACGCCTGCTCACGACTGGTCAGCTTACGACTAGCATACAGGACGGGGTGTTCTACTTCTCCATTTTCCCGTTGGCACAGTACAACGCCCATGCCTCGCTCACTAGCATCGCACTGAACAATGAACCCTTTTGTATAGTCTGGCGATCGTAGCACAGGCTGGCTTGTTAGGGCACTCTTTAGGGCGCTAAAAGCTCTTTCCTTAGTCTCGTCCCAGACGACTGTTTGAGGCTCTGTCTTTCTTAGAGCATCCGTCAGGGGAGCCGCGATATCAGAGTACCTAGGGATGTACCTCTGATAGTAGCCGGCGACACCTAAGAACGACCGAATATCGGTCTTTGTGCGCGGTTGCGGAAAGTCTCGCACAGCGGCCACTTTTATTTCAGAGGGGCGGCGACGACCCTGACCAATCACGTGACCGAGGTAGACAACCTCGGCCTGTGCTAACTGGCACTTAGGAGCCTTTACTGTCAAGCCTGCTTCGCGCAGGCGGGTTAGCACTGCCCGCAAGTGTGTCATATGCTCAGACCAGGATGCGGAGAATATCGCTACGTCGTCTAGATACGGTAAAGCGAATTCTTGCTGTCCCCGCAACACTTTATCCATGAGACTTGAAAAACAGTATGGCGCGTTCTTCAAACCAAAACTCAACACTTTAGGACGGAATGTTCCCATTGGTGAAATGAACGCCGCATACCTACTAGCCTCTTCTGTAAGTGGAACCTGCCAATAACCCCTGACAAGATCTAGGGTGGAAATAAACTGAGCGCTACTAACTTTCTCAAGGCGCTCCTCGATGTTAGGGATCGGATAAATTTGATCCTTAGTGATGGAATTAAGCCTGCGGTAGTCGACGCAAGGACGAGGTTCCTTGCCCGGTACCTCAACTAAAATCAAAGGGGAGGTATAATCACTCTCACCTGCCTCAATAACACCGAGCTGTAGCATTTTCTTTACCTCAGCCTCCATAATATCGCTCTGGCGGGGTGACACCCGATACGCCTTGGATCGTACTGGCTCTGTGGAGGTAAGTTCTATATCATGAGTAAGTACAGAAGTCCTACCAGGCCTCTCAGAGAACAGACCTTGAAACTCTTGTAATAGCTGGTGTAGTTCGGTTTTCTGCTCAGGCGACAGCGGTGCTTTACTGATAAGGTCACTAATGACTTGACCGGTGTCTTCCCTGTTCGTCACTGAGCCTAGTCCCGGAAGCTCGACCGGAAGCTCTTCAGGAACGTTTACCATCATGCACACCACTGCTTCCCTTTGTCTATAAGGTTTGAGCAGATTACAGTGGTAAACTTGCTGTGCTTTCCGCTTTCCTGGCAGACTTACCACGTAGTTAACGTCCGACAGTTTCTGAACAATTCGCGCTGGGCCCTCCCACTGCACGTCTAGTTTGTTGTTTAGCGATGTGCGCAATATCATGACCTCATCGCCAACCTCAAAACGACGGGCCCTGGCTGTCCGATCATAATAAACCTTGGCCCTCTGCTGGGCCTTTGTCATTGCTTCACCTGACAACTCCTGTGCCCTTCTTAAGCGTTCGAGGAGCTTAAGCACGTACTCCACCACGACTGGGTCGTCGCCCCTACCTTCCCATGATTCTCGAAGCATGCGAAGCGGAGATCGAAGCGAGCGACCGTACACCAGTTCAGCTGGCGAAAACCCCGTAGCCGCATGCGGCGCGGTCCTTAAAGCAAACATCACCCCAGGCAGACACAGCTCCCAGTCAGTTTGATGTTCAAAACACAAGGCTCTCAACACGCGCTTCATGACGGAGTGGAGCTTCTCAACGGAATTCGACTGTGGGTGGTACACTGAGCTGTGTAGCAGCTTTACCCCACACCTTTCGAGAAAAGTTGTCGTCAAAGCGCTAGTAAACACTGTGCCCTGATCTGATTGAATTTCTGCAGGAAAACCAACTCGCGCAAATATGGACAGTAGTGCATTAACTATCTCAACTGAGCTGAGTTCTTTAAGCGGCACTGCTTCAGGGAACTTTGTCGCTGGGCAGATCACAGTCAAAATGTGTCTGTACCCCGTGGCTGTTACCGGCAGAGGTCCCACTGTATCAATAACGAGCCGTCTAAAAGGCTCCGTAATGATAGGTACCAATTTCAACGGCGCCCTCGATTTGTCCCCTGGTTTGCCCACCCGCTGACAAGTGTCACATGTCCTCACGAAATGGTCTGCGTCCCGAAAACACCCTGGCCAATAGTACTCTTGCAAGAGACGGTCCTTAGTTTTCTTAACTCCTAGGTGTCCGGACCACGAACCCCCGTGTGACAAGCGCAACAGATCCTGACGATAGCATTGAGGCACGACCAGCTGATCGAACTCCACTCCTCGGCGGTCTAGATACTTCCGGTACAGGACTCCACCTCTTTCCACAAAACGCGCAGTTTTCCTGGCGATACCTTCTTTGACATTGCAGCGCACGTTTTCCAGGCTGCCATCCTTTTTTTGCTCGGCTATCAAAGCCGTCCGGCTGACTTTTAGCAACCTATCAAGTCCGTCTGACGTAGGCGCGATGAGCAAATCAGTAGATAGCTCTTCTAACTTTCCCGCGTCGGGCGTTTCCTCTCCAGTATCTGGCGCCTTTAACGTTACAGACTCAAGTTTATTCAGTTCGGGCGTGCTCGGAATATCAGCTTGCTGCGCCTCTGACCCTTTTTCGTTGTTTGATAACGTCGGCCCCGCAACTACCGCCTTTGCAGCGAGCTCCCGAACCTTCGATCTGGTTAAGGCCTGAACACTAGCTTCACCAAACAAAAGCCCCTTCTCGCGCAGGAGGTGATCGGACCTGTTTGAAAATAGGTACGGGTACTGGGGTGGCAGCATAGATGACACTGCCGCCTCCGTCTCAAGCGCTCCGAAAGGTCCTTCAATAAGCACTTTTGCTACCGGCAGACACACGCTATGAGCTTCCACGGCTTGCTTGATCCACGCGCACTCGCCCGTGAACATATGGGGTTCTACGTAAGATGGGTGAACTACATCCATCGTAGCTGCGGAATCGCGAAGCACTCGGCACTCTTTCCCGTTCACGAGGAGGTCTCGCATGTAAGGCTCGAGAAGCTTCATGTTCTCGTCCGTGCTGCCTATTGAAAAAAACACAACTTTTGGTGTTGTTTCCGGACACTGCGCCGAAAAGTGACCCGGCTTCTGGCACGTATAACACAAGCGCGCTCGCCTCATCTCGAACCGCTTTCTGCGTTTGGCTGCCGCCGTCTCTTTACGTTTGGTCGGACTGCTTTCACTCGCATCCTCACTACGCGTGTCCCCCTTAAATCTCATGGGCGTGAATTTCGGCCTCTCGAACTTCGAGCCAAATTCACCCTTTTGACCATCCTTAGCTCCGCGAGCTCGACGCGTCACAAACTCCTCGGCTAGCTCAGCGGCTTTAGCCACCGTACAAACGTCTGGCCTATCCAAGACCCAGTATCGCACGTTCTCCGGTAACCGACTATAAAACTGTTCTAGCCCGAAACACTGCAGAACTTTATCGTGGTCACCAAACGCTTTCTCTTCTTTGAGCCACTCCTGCATGTTCGACATAAGCCTATACGCAAACTCTGTATATGACTCACTTTTGCCTCTCTCATTTTCCCGAAACTTCCGACGGAACGCTTCCGCAGACAGCCGGTACTTTTTTAGCAGACTCGATTTTACTTTGTCGAAATCCTCTGCTTCCTCTCTATCCAAGCGAGCGACTACGTCGGCCGCCTCGCCGGGTAACAAAGTGAGCAAGCGCTGTGGCCACGTTTCCCGAGAGAACCCCTGCTTCTCGCACGTTCGCTCAAAGTTAACCAGGAACAAACCAATGTCCTCTCCAAGCTTAAACGGCCGCATCAGGTCAGTCATTTTGAACAATACGCGTTCTCCTGCACCGTGTGCCTGACTTCCATTACGAGCGCGTTCCATCTCTACCTCGAGACGCTTCATTTCCAAAGCGTGTTCGCGCTCTTCTTTTTCTTTCTGCTCTTTAAGTTCGCGCTCCTGTCTTTTTGACCTCTCCTCAATAGTCTCAAGGCATTCCGACAGCTCGTCATCCTCAGCCTCTAACTCAAGAATAGCCGTTATCAGTTCCGGTTTTCTTAGTTTGTCTGAGACATCCAGACCCAACTCTCTTGCAAGCTCCAACAATTTCGGTTTGCGCAACGACTTCAAATCCATGGCTGCTCTGAATGCTGCTTTCTCTACTGCTTACTATTGTCTTGCCGCAAACTAACCCGGCAGCAACGACAACCACAATTACCAGCTCTGTTTCTGACACTAACAAAAAGCCTGGCAAAGCTCAGTAGAAGAAAGTCCCGCACTCACCAAACCTCGCAGGCAGGAATTCCGCGCAGTCGTTCCGCTGCAGGCAACCAGTCGTCACACAGGGCTCGTTGCACTGCTCCCGGATCGACGTTGAGCTGCTCAGCATACAGTCAACTGCATCTCTTTGCTGCTGGCCTCCGTTGTCGCGATCTCGCCGCTGGCAGACCGTTGTTTGAAGTCGTAGGCGATCTCACCGCTGGCAACCAGATATTTGGATCCGACTGCTGGTACGATCTGTTGGGAACTCGGCGCTGACGCCCGTGGTTGTACCTGGGTCGCAAGCCCCAAGGGTAGCGTTGGCCTGGCGGCCTGGGGTACAACTGCAAGCATCCGAAGGTCCCGGCAAAGCATGAGTCGACTGGTAACAACGAAACAACTTGTTTATTTTAACATCGCAAAGAGTTGGCGGTCAGGTTTGACCGAAGTAGAGAGACGGGAGAGCACTTCACTCAACAGAAGAAATCGGAGCCCTCCTCTGGCGTCCGGGGGCAGCTGTTTTTATACTCTCGCAGTTGAGGGCAAGAAGGAACCCCTCAAAAGACGAGCACGTGAATGTACAATGGGCTAATGGTGACGCACACTGTCGTAGCGATGCCGTAGCACCATGTCGTGGCGCTGCGCACGATCTCGTAGCACCTGGTCGTGGCGCTGCGCAGCACACTGTCGTGGCGCTGCGCAGCATACTGTCGTGGCGCTGCGCAGCACACTGTCGTGGCGCTGCCGGTCGGACACAATGACTGTAACGAGAAGATGGTCCCTGCTTTGGCATCGCCTGTTTCGGGCACAATGACTGGAACGAGATCCCTGCTTTGGCATCGCCTGTTTCGGGCCCAATAACTGGAAGGAGATCCCTGCTTTGGCCTCGCCTGTTTCGGGCACAATGACTGGAACGAAATCCCTAGGCGGTCGCATCGCCGCAGACGCGCCTGGAAACACCTGGCGATGAGTGTTGCGGTGACGACGATCGGGCCAAAATGTCCGCCGCCCCGCCGCCGTCGCGCCGGCAAAACCACGTGTCGCAGGCGAAACGCAACAGCGTGTAAGGTGATCAACTGCGACAATAATCCAACGTTTTCCAGCGGGTGTTAGTGGTAGCGGCCCGTACAGGTCAATTCCCACACGGTCGAACGCACGAGCAGGGCACGGAAGCGGCTGTAATAAACCGTGGGCCGGATGAGAAGGAGATTTGCGGCGTTGGCATTGCGGGCACGAGCGGACAAACTTTTGCACAAAAGTAAACATTCCTCGCCAGTAGTAACCTTGCCGCAGGCGCTCATACGTCTTCAAAACGCCTGCGTGTGCACAGTGTGGGTCCGTATGGAAAGACGCGCACATGTCGGAACGCAAAGTCCTAGGGATAACCAGGAGCCACTTGCGACCATCGGGCTGGTAGTTGCGTCGATACAAGAGGTTATCCCGGACAGCAAAATGGACAGCCTGGCGACGCAGGGAGCGGGAGATGCAGGCGAGCCAGCAAGGAGATCCAAAAGAGAGGCCATCCAAGAATCCTTGCGCTGTTCTGATGCGAAGGTGTCTATGTCGACCGAGGATACCGCCTTAATGGTGGAGAGGGAGGCCGTGTCGGCTGGCATCGGAGACCGGGACAGAGCGTCAGTGTGCTTGCGACCTGAGCGGTACATGACGTGTATGTCGTATTCTTGAATGCGCAGAGCCCAGCGGGCAAGGCGTCCTGATACCTAATAATGCGCTTAATTCCCTCGGCCCCACGTCTAGGAACCACAGGCGTTCCATAAATGCAATCAATGCTGTCCCATGCAGCAAAAAAAAAAAAAAGAAAAGAAAACTCCACGTCCGCGACAGGACTCGAACCTGCAATCTCCTGATCCGGAATCAGGCGCCTTATCCATTAGGCCACGCGGACATGCAGAACATGCAGGTAGACGCTCATAAACAGTGATACTGTAGGAGTGATAAAGAGTAGCCCTTAATATGATCCATTGAAATAGATAGAGGGCGAAATATTCCCCGAAGCAAATCGTTGTTATGAGGGGTATGGCTTACAGGCTGCCTTCGCAGATACGCGCCACTTATTTGCTTTCGAGACGAAGAGGAAGAGGAGAGCAAGTTTAGTCAATAACAAATTCATTCCTAGTCATGCCATTTGTTTAGGTAGTTTTCGTCCTAGTACCGGAGCTGAGATAAATTTTTCGTCCTGTTCGGTCTGCTCTAACCATTTCCTTCATACAACCGTTCTCATTCAAAATTCCTTCATCTTGGCGCTGTAGCGCTATAGAGGAACGCCGGAGTTCTCGCTAAACACGGTGCGAAAACACCGTGTACTTAGATTTAGGTGAACGTTAACGAACCCCAGGTGGTCAAAATTTCCGGAGTCCTCCACGACGGCGTGCCTCATAATCAGAAAGTGGTTTTGGCACTTAAAACCACATAACTTTTTAAAACATGGTATACCCCAAGTTCTGACGGCATCCACAAATAATGATATTACAAAGAATTACGAGCATTCAGCGCCTTTTATTTTTCATAAGTGCTCCGGAGCATGCGACGCGTTGCCTGACGAGCATTGCTCAATTCCAGTAGATATGTCTATATCTACCCACAGCATCTCCCAGTTCTCTGTTTCCACCAAGCAGTTCAACAAAGCGCATAAAAAAGCGCGGACACGCAGGCGCAGGCGCAGAGAATGTTTGCCTGCCAATGCCTGCTAGCACAGAAACCAGCGCCTTCCGCTGTGATTCGTGGAGTCGCAAAACAGATGTTGGAGAGTCTCGGCCACTTGGCGGCGTTCACAGTACGGGCTGTCCCCACGGTCGATTGAGATGTGCATAGCGTCGAGTGAAGGCGATGCCCAGGCAAATTCAATGAAGCGCGCTTGGTTGGCATCGCTTGAAACATAAGTATCGTTGTATTAGCAAATAATTATGCTCCCACAATAGCAAAAAAAAAAAAATCCTGCGATTACCTCATTGAGAAGAGGCTTCGTGAACCATAAGAAACTTCCCAAGAACTGTAAATCCCGCTCTTACTTAGTGCGCCACAAAAGAATCAAGAACACTAGAGATGGGTGGCGAGGCCTCCTTGAAGCTCTCCTAACACCCTGGCATGACGTCATGGCATTTGACGCGATCTTCTTGAACTTGGTTTGTTTTATCGGTAGAGATGAAGTATATTGTTGCGTTAAAGTGCCAAAAACTGGACTTAGCAAGCTTCGACAAGCTTTCCTTCAATAAAATGGCTCCGATACGAACAAAATACCTTGAAAATGCGTGACGTCACGCTGGCGTCCTTGCGCCGATGTTTCGGCGCGAAGAGTTATGAATTTGAACTGAGACGTTCATATGTTTTGCGAACAAACCTATTGCCGCAACAAAAACTAAAGTGGAGATTTTAAAGAATAGCCTGTAAGTTTAAGCTCATTAAGTGTTTTGTCTCTTTAAGCTTTTACATTGAGCAGCGTTATCGGACATGGGTTGCCTCAGCCTTGGCTCGGCGCTGCATGCCAAGCGATTATTTTTGAGGGCTGCCTTTTTGCCACTACGCACAGGTTCAACCCGGAGAACAAACCGAACATCCACCCGATCAGTTTCCAGCCGTTCGGAAAAGGCCCCAGGGCATGCCTGGGGCGAAGTTTCGCTCTCCTCGAGATGAAGCTTATTCTGTGTAAAGTTCTCGCCAGATTCAAGCTTTCCGTGGATGAGGAGCACCACGAGGTGAGCGACAAAATACTCACCCCTTTGCTCGTCGGCATTCACGGTGTCATATCCCGAAAAATTGATAAAAATTGCTAGCTTTCTTCTCAAAACATCCTCGTCCATCTTTCGGTTTGGATTTCGTAACCTGGCAACCAGCACATAAGCAATATTAATCAACGTTATGTTTTCCTGCCTAGGTAGACATAATAAGTAACATCGTGTGTCTTATAGCGTCCGTACGCAATAACAGCGTGTGGTTCTATGAGATCCTAAGTAAAAAGTGATGCTTCTATATATGGCCACAAGGGATTATTGGATGTGGCTAGTACAAGGCCCTATCGATGGTCCATACAATAGTTACTTTATTAGAAGAACAGCACAGGCATATTGCCTTCCAAATGCAGTTGGACGTCTTAACGAAGTCTGCAACAAGAGACGCTTGATACGCGACACAGTTCCAAGAATGCTTGCGTACTCTGTCAAGTGTATGTTTTCACACCAGTGCGCTCTATTGGTACAAAATAAAATTTAATTACTCTCTTTGCTATTTCAGAATGGGCTTCAGCTGAGCTCTGCTTTCATTGCTTCTTTCGCCCCAAATGGAGTATGAATGAAGCTGGAGAAATCAGAAGTTTGTTCAGAAGACCTGTGATTAGCTTTATTCTATTTAGTTGTCACCAGAGCCCGTGTCATAGTTTCCATTAGTTTCGTTTGGTCTACATTGATGTGTTTCGTTGTTTGTTTCGCTTTATATCTTTTGTAGCTTGGTTTTGCTCGAAGCTCGCTTTTGTTTTTTTGTACTTTGCTTTGCTGTTGTAGCCTCCTTTTGTGTTGTAGTATGCTTTTGTTTTGTAGCTTGCATCGCTTTATAGCTGGCTAAACTTGCTTGTATTTTTTTAAGTACTTGTCGCTGACTGGCGGGTACAGCCCTGCAAGCCTTCATGGCTTGGGCCGAACGGTCTTTGAATTTGTACTATTTTCATGAAATCAAGGATATTATTGTTATTATTATTTACCACTTTTTTTTCATGATACAGGCGGCCAGATTACTTTACATTTCGATACGAAGTTGCTGTTTGAACTAGTCGACGCTCGAAAGGTGCACAAGAAAACATCATCCAATGCAATTGTATTAATTGTACGTTCTTAATATACACATGATCAGCATACACGGCGTTTTTTATCAAGTCTGTCAAATCTTCCTAGCTGGAGCAATAAAAACTGTAAAATCGTAGTTTCTTCCAAGTTAAAATATTATCAACAACGGACGCCAGAAAACGGGTGGTATATTACATTTTTTTCACTAATAAAGTAATCATAATGATTTGTTTTTCGTTAGTGCCGTTCGGCGGCCCTTTACAATGGAACTCTTGTAGGTGCTGTCCATAGGATAAGAAAGCTGTTTTCGAGAAGCCCAAAAAGTGCTTCTCAGGCCCTGGGGCTATACAGATTACGTGTGCAAACACTCTGGCTGATTAAGATTGGCAACGTCTACAAGTCAATATTACGCAAGACGAACCATTTGATTAATTTTATACTGCTTATTTAATAAAGTACGCAGTCATGTCTAGTGTTGGTAAGCCGGATAGTATCGTCGGTACGCACGTACAGTGTACACATACACTGTGTCGCAAGAATGACTCCCATCGCAAGAATGACGCAAGGCAAGAATGACTCCCATCGATTAGGCGCCATATTGATCGCTTGCAGTTCTATCTAGACAAAGGCAGGTGAGCATTGGTACTGAACAAACTTAGTAGTTTCCACTTTATGCATCCGTCGGAGGTCAGCACCACCGCGAGCACTGCCACCTGTAAGGTTTCCTCCCACGCCATGTGAATGTGTACCCCATCTTGCGGACCGCCATTGCTTTTATTTATTATCGCCAGGCTGTGGTCTTCCATAATGGTAGCATAGGGGTAGCAGCTTCGGCGGGCGCAGGTCTTTTCCATGCGGCACGCGAGGTGATACGCATTTTACCGTGAAGTGTCGCATTTGTTGCCACTGTTTTGAACGTTCCCTTCTCTTATCATTGCCATGCAATAAAATCGCTGCAAAACATGGGACTCAGGTCTGGGTGGACTGGGTACCGGGCCACTCCGGCAACCCTGGCAACGAGGCTGTGTGCAGCACTGCTCGTACTTGTTCATTCTTTGCTGGGAGATCAGGATCGTACGTGGGCTGAGGCATGTGCCGCCCAGCCGAGGACGCTAACAGAATGAATCCAACGAAACGAACGACTGGTACACCAGTACTCACGAGCAAAGAAGCGATAGTCTTTGCGCTCGAGGAGTGGCGACCGTACGTGCCTGTACTTCAGGTTATACCCCTCATGCTCTCGGCTTTCCCGATTTCACGATTGACTGTCTATCCACGTATGCGATTACCCAAAACGTATAGTATGAGGTACGTACCACCCTGAAGCTAGCTCCTCTCTCACACTTCTCTTTGTACTCGCGGCGCTATGGAGTGTTGCCAACGCAAAGTCCACGCGAACGTCCTTGCGTGGCCTCCGAGATCGCGCAGCCTCCGAGATTGTACCGGCGGTGGGCCGGTGCATATGAGGCGTTACTGCCAGCCAGGCATTCATATCTTCTACTAATAGCACCTAGCCCGATTTTCGAGCTCAATAATACCTCTTCTAATGCAATCAATCAATTATTTATTTGTATCTCGGTCATCACTACCTGTCCATATAGGTATACTACTCCTAGCCCCGTCTTTTTGCCTTTCCATGTGCCACTAATCCATAAATGCTCCTTACATGTCGATTTCACACTCTGCCACTTTAGAGCTAGCCTAATTATTATGTCTACACTTCCGTCATTCTGTTGCACCCCTAGCATACAACACTGCCAATAACAGGCGGCTACTCCGAATCTCGCAGATTCGTTTAGGGCAAGGTGTGCACTCTAATGGCTCCGTTAATCAGCTCGCTTTTAATTTCCAGCCATTTTTCCTGCTTGCGGCCACTTGCATGTCCATGTCACAAATTTTAACATTGCTGCATACATCCTTTGCGCGCCTTTTCTTAACTGCATGTGATTTAATTCTGCTCTTTGTCGGTGTTTCGCAACACTCAATACTTAATCTAACTTCCTGATTGCCTGCGCCCCGCCTAAGAAGGCTACTGCCCCTACCGTGAATGAACGTCCAACAGGTGCTGCTACATTATCGCTAAAACGTATCTCGTCACGTAGAAAAGCGCCTTCCCGGACTGCTCGCTGAATTTCTGGGTTGATGTCAATGACCGTAAAATTCATTGCCTTAGCTAGTGTCCAAATTTTCCTGTTTACAGCATGCACTGCCATTTCCGTTTAATGCTCCTGCCTTTGAGCATTTGGCACCGTCGTGCAGTGTTATTTTCACTTTCTTTGAAACAATCCACCGATCGGTGACCGATTCAGCTATTTCTCCCTCAATCGGCGTCCCCCGTTCCTTCAGTATGTCAATCACTCCGCCCATTATCACCACAAGGTGGCTGTCGTCCATTGTGTCTCACATGTTTTGCTTCGCTTTGGCTATCACTTGCTAAATCGGTTTCACCTGAAACGGGCTAATCTGGACGCGCTCGCCTCTATTATCAACGGTTTTACTTTACGCGTGTTTGAATGCTCTAGGACGACAACTCGACGCTTATTCTCTACCTGGCCGCCAAAAACTGCAATTGAGGCCGCGATGCCCCCCTCCCTTGTCTTATCCTCATCATTCGCCTTGTTCTCTTCTTCCGTGGCTGGCACGCCCATGGTAGCCTCTCCGTCATCGTCACTGACGTGTCCGCCACCGCTTTTCCGCGTGGTGGTTTCGTACTCCTTTGCTGCTCTCGCTTCGAAGCCAGCCACATTTGCTTTGATTGTGTCGAAGCATTCACCATTGCTTTGCGGAATGGAGGGCTTCATCTTCATTTATACGTTGGCTAGCTTATCTTCTTCCACCTTTTTCGTCTTCTGCTCGCCTTGGAGTTCTTTTTTCAGCTTCCCAACCAGCATATCTAGTTTATCTTTCTTCTCTCGTCAGTCTAGTCGCGACCCTAGCACACACATATTAAAGATAAAATCTACCCCGTTTGCATCGCCTAACAACTGAAACCGCTCTTCTTCCAACGAGTAGGAACGCTCGCACTCAGGACACCGCAGGTCTGGGTTCCTGCTAGTACCGACAATTCTTTTGTAGTAGCAAAGCGTAGCTAAAATGTGACCATACATTGAGAACTACAGTTATTCGTTATCTACTTATATCTAACCAAAAACATCCAGAAACTGAAAAGCATAAGAAAAAATATATATATATATATATATATATATATATATATATATATATATATATATATATATATATATATATATATATATATATATATATATATACATTCCTTGGCTTGGTTAACCTGCCCCTTTTACCATCAAAACGAGGGAAAATCAAATAAAAAAACCTTATTAATTTTGAGCGTTGCTCCTGCTGCACTGAGGAAGCACTTCAAAAGGGAACGTGTGTTGCTTTAGGCGTTACTTGAAGAAAACACAGGAGTGCTAATGATGATTACTTATTGCCATCCCCTTCACTCTAAAAACAGTTGCACCCTTTGGGGTGTATATTGGCCACACAACAATAATCGTCCTCTGTCTTGCCCAAATTTCCTTTCTTGAAAACGCTGCGCTCGCTACTTCCCTGTCGAGAATTTTCTGTCGTGCTCATAACGCGCATGGCGTTCGTGACTTGGAAGAACTGGGCTCGCAGCGTTAGAGAAAGGACATGCGGACAAGGCAGATGACGATTATTGTTGTGTGGCCATGTGCGACCCAAAGCATGCAGCTGTTTTTAGTGTGTTTCACAGGGTTTACCGACAAATAGCCACTTAGCTTTCTTGAGTTATCAGGTATGCAATACCTACTTTTCACTCTAGCATTTTTGTAGACAACTCTTCAAAATATTTTCACCCTCAAAACTTGTCTATCTTCTACCGCTCTCTATGTCTGTAAAAGATCCGGTCTTATCAATCTGTTCCCTGCTATTTTCCCACCAATTCTCCAAATGTCTCTTACTTATCTCGACTGCAGACGGGTTGATGCATCCGTCCACTTTAAATCCAAGCGCTTGGAGGAGGTGTACATTACCGCCGGGTCTCACTGGGTGAATCCCTTCGCATTTGATAAGAATGTGCCGAGCGGTCTCTGGATTTCTGCTGCAGCATACCCATGCCTCGTCTATTTGCGAATAGATGCAGCTCGAGCCTCAAGTAGCGAGGCAGTTCCCTTCGTCTTACCGTACAGATTTTCCCTTTTCATTCCTTCATCGTCTTTCTAATGTCTTTTGTCTCCTTTCCTCGCATCCAATTCAATGTCTGTTTCTCTCTCTTTCTGATGACTCCTGGTTGGCTATTTACCCTTTCAATTACCCTGTACTTGGTTGCCAACTTTCTTGACCTCTTCCTCCATTCGGTGTCCAGGCTATTCAGGTACAGATACCAGGGCACTTTGGCCGCCCGTTAATATTGATCCAAGGTTCCCGAGTATTCAAACCTAATTTTGCTCTGCGCTTCTCTGAATTCAAGCGAGGCCCAACCTATGTCACACTGCACTGCCTCATTTGTGCTTTTCCCGTGAGCTCCCAAAGCCAACCAGCTGCCTTTCTTTGGTTAACTTCTAGCCTCGGCATTTGCGCGTGGAGTGTCGCCACCTTGCGGAGGACGCGGTAGTTAAGTGAATGACACTAGGTGGCAGCACGTTAAAGGTAAAAGGGCATGCAGACTCACATCCCACCCAATTTTAGGCTCGTTACACTCGTTTTATTTTATATATATATATATATATATATATATATATATATATATATATATATATATATGCTGAGTTATTTTCGGTTGCTGCGTATTCTTCGCACGATGAGGCATCATTTAGCACCATTGTCTTGTTCATTTGTCACCTACACGTGAACTTACCCACGGTTTCTTTCTAGAAGTGGCTGCAAGATACCCAGATAACAGGTACGCCCAATCTGTATGGTTTCCGCTGAGAAGGCATTGTCGTGAAAACGCCATCATCGATCATCCATGTGTCGCGTGCACAGACGGAGTGTTGTAGAGTCACGGGTTTGCATGGATAGGATGGAAATGGCGCTAGAAGAAATTATTGTCGGATTTAATCTATCATACAAACCGTCGGGCCTACAGTATAGCAGCAGCTTCAACGTTTGCTTAATGCGGATGACAATGTGTTGCTTTTTAACAGGCAAATAGATATGCCATGTCTATTTAGTATCTGTGTACACGAAGGTGATATTTAGACTTGAAATATAGGGTTTAAAAAATCAGGTCTTATGGCATTCGCTGAAAACAGTGAACAGACAGTCTCCATACAGAGTCAGGAAGTACCTCGGTTAAAAGAATGCAAATACCTCGGTGTATGGATAAACGAGGGCAACAGATATATGTAAACACATGAAACACTAATAGCAAAGCGGAAGAAAAATGTTGCCATAACGAAACACATAACACATTGGGGATAATATAGGTACGAGGTGCTCCTTGGTATGTGGACAGGTGCAATGGTTCCAGGACTTACATTGGGAAATGCACTTGTTTTCTTGAAGTCGTAGGTATATTCAGGACGCGACGGCAACCAAAGGGCCGTGGGACGCCTCGCATTGGGCACTCACGTGAGAACTACAAATGAAAACTACAAATCGACAGGCTTTGAAGTCACGGAAGCTAAGCATAAAATTGATTTCGAAGAACGATTGAAAAATATGCGAAAAAGTAAATAGGTTGCAAGAGTATTCAAGTACTTGTGCAGAGAAAAAAATTACTCCCAGTTGAGGAAAATAACTAGAAAGCTTAACAGCAAAAATGCGATGGCAACAACTAACGTTAAATACAAAATCAGAGAGGCTGAAATGGTCTCCTTGGTAGCGGAAATAGTAAAGAAACCCACTATCTGCAACTACCGAAAAGTTAGAAGCGAATTCACTTCAAACTTTTTGGTAGTTGTTCATAGTAGGAATTCGCTTCTAACTTTTGGGTAGTTAGAAGTGAATTTTCGGTAGTTAGAAGTGAATTTTCGGCAGTTCGTAAAGCGCGGTATCCTATCCGTTGTGTCAGAGCAGCCGAAAATTCACAAGCCGGATGTCCCGGTACGACCAATTGTGGACTATACACGCTCGCCGCTGTACGAACAGCCCGGCTACCTGCACCGTATTCTTAGGCCGCTTGCAGGACTCACGCCAACTTCCGTCATAGACTTCGCTCATTTCATTGAGTAAATAAGATGCGCCTGCATTGACGATGATGAAGTCATGATCTCCTTTGACGTAAAGTCAATGTTTACATGCGTGCCTATGGGGAACCAGCGCTGGAGTTTACACGGCGCCTGCAGCGCCGCCCTGGCGGTCAGAACGTGCACAATGCAGCCTCCCCCGCGGACGAAAATTGCGTTGCGTGCCCTTAAAGTCGAAGGAAAACAAAAGGGCGCCGACGATACTGTTGCGTATACAAGTGCCACAACTAAGTCGGGATGAGGGAGGATGTATCCTTCTGCGTCTTTCCATCTAAACCCTACGAACAAGAACGGAGGCGGCGTTGGATCCAAGCAGTCAGGCGAGCGGAGTAAGCTCCCGTCTTGTCGCCCTGTCAAGCGGTGTCGGGCTGGTTTCTAAATCAAATTTTGCGTGTATCCTTGGTTTATTCGATAGTGAAGACGGTCAGCCATGGCAGACAGTACCAAACAGCAGAATCTGCTGTCGGTATTTCGTCGGAAACAAAATGAGCAATAGCATGCACCATCCGGCATATGTACCATTTTTCCTTCGCAATGCCACCGCCAAGCCCCTTCCAACGCCACCGCACCAAGTGAACGATACGAAAGGTAAAAATTATCCATTCATTGCCAAGAATTATGTAGGAGGGAAGCTGCCTTGTAATACGAGTTGTATGCGCATAGTGCCGGCGCACGCGCGACTAAGCCACCTATGTGTTTATAAATATGCGCATGCGGATGAGGACTCAGCGCTGAGAGGCATCCGGCAAATTAATGTAATTAGTGCTAAATGTAGCCAGAATTGTTACGGATCAAGCAGCCGAGCACTCAAACCTTTGCTTGCGCGAGTCAGCTGATGCGATAAAGCTTTCTTCTCCATTGACTGCTGTGGCGAAGTAACATCAGAATTTTTTATGTCTAGCCAGAGAAATATGGAATATCTTCAGGCCAACTAATACTTCCGAAACCATAGCGCAGCACGACCGGAGCCATAACTGCTAGATTTGCGAGGCAGGCAGCCACGCAAGCATGGCATCGATACACGACGCAACCGTTAAAGAAACACACGTGCTCGCCGCGACGCACTGTGAAAAATGTATAAAGCTTAAAAAGCTTCTTTCGTCATTTCTTCACTTGATGGCGATAGCTTCTTTACAAAAACTCCACTTGAAGCGGCGCGAAAACGGAAACATACGAACTATAATACGGCTGCGTATGCGTGTGTCGTCTGGTTGTGTGGCTGGAATATGCCGCGTTTCGTCGCCAGGGCGGCGTGCAACGCACTCTTTTCGACGCGCCGCCTATCCAGCGCTGGTTCCCCATTGACTATGCGGTCGAGTGCTGGAGGAAACGTCCCGAGGCTGACTCTTCTTTGCCCGAACGCCCGCCATTCGAAATCCACGACGTTTGCCGCCAAAATTTTGCCTTGAATATACGTACTACGTCTTTAACAAGGAGTATTACAAGCAAGTGTTCGGCACAGTGATGGGAGCCTCTATGTCTGTCGTTTGTACCAACATTTTATCTGGAAAGTGTCGCCTTATCTTCCTTTGGGACGTGACCAAAGCTATTTCTAAGATACATGCACGACTGCTTCGGCATTATCCCTCGCCGGCACGCAACACATTTCCTCGAGCACCTAAATTCCTTCAAGCCTAGTGTACAGTTCAAGGCTGAAGAGTAAAACAATGGGCGAATTTACTTCGTGGATGTTCTCGTAGAAAGGACTTTAAGCGGCTTGAGGACTAGTCTGTACAGAAAGTCAACGCACACGAGAACGTACCTGAGCTTCGACTCGGCGCACCCCCTTGGGCAAAAGCGATCCGTCCAGCAGCACTCTTTTCCTGGACATTCCACGTCTGCTCCAGCCCCACGAAACGTAGGCAAGAGCTACAGGTTGTGAAAAGGAACCTGTTGATCAATGGTTACCCTCTACAACGGTCCAGAACGCAGGAGCGCAAATCAGCGAAGCTCCGCCGTGAAACGGCGAAAGAAACAGTGAAGCGCGTGGCAGTACCCTACACAGTGGGAACAAGCAATGCCCTTGCACGAATTTTTAAGGGCTACGGTATTGGAATCGCCCACGTGCCTTCCCAAAAACTTGGCCATCAGCTGGTTCCTGCAAAAGAACCTTTGAAACACAAGGTTTACCCGGGTGTGATACACAAGATACCGTGCAAGGAGTGTGACGTGTCTTACATCGGCGAGAGTGGAAATTTTAAACGGCGCTTGAAACAACACATGAACGACGTCTCCAAGGGCCACACAGCCGCGAACAATCGGCAAAATATCACGAATTAACCGGACCCATCATTCACTGGGACGCGGCAGCCATCATCACATACGATAAACACTTTTCTGCCCGTTAGCTTTTAGAAACATTTTACATCCAATCAACTAGACACACGATAAACAGGACGCGGGGTAATCTTCCTGAGATATACACCCGAACGCTGCGCCACCTCTCCCATAAAATGCCGCACGCCCATGCTTACACCTTCATTGTGATCAAGGGACCCGTACGGGGACCGAAACGTCTGTCCTTTATTTTTCTTTTATTCTTGGCGAGTGCACGGTTTTTGGCACCAATATGTTTGCTCGCCAGACGAGTTTTCGTCGAATACTTGAAGACGACAGCTTAAAGTCCCACCTGCACTGCAGTTCTGATGAAGTGGTGAGGCTTTCCTGCCTTGGGGGTATCTGCTTGACAACATTTGAAAGCACTTAATAGGTTGTGGCTGCCTTTGAAGGCGCGCAGCATGCTACGCTTCTGCTCGGTGCTGCAATGCCGGACGCACGCAACGGAGCCCGGTGTCAGCCTTATTCACACGTAGCCGCAGGACAAGAAGATGCGTGAAGCTCGGTTCGCGAAACATAGAACCGCCAAATAGCCATCGGCTACAACTCGGGTATGCAGCAAGCACAGACCCGAATAAAATTGATGTATGGTTGTCGGGACTGCGATGTTCGTTGAGCAGCAGAAAACGCGCACTGAGACACTCGCCCGCGCCCGCTGCCCGGCTAATGTCATGACGCATTGCTCTATAAACTTGTTGATGCTAGATGCTGGCAAGTACGTCGTAATGGAAAGGCAGCGGTCAGAAGCACATTAATAAGAGGCCTGGCATATGGTTATGTTTGTACTATGAATTAATGTACAGGATTACGAAAAAGAAGCAGTGTGAAATCGCGCGCTGAGAAGATCGGTAAACATACAGTGCGACGCAACCTTAGAAATGATATAGAAACGTCGAAGAATTTAGAAAAAGAAAAACATGATTGAGTCGTCGCCACGGGATATCACAGCCCCCGTAGGCATCAAAGTCTCTATAACGAACTTATTTTTGAACAGCCGTGATAGCGTCCACGCAACAATGGTTGCTTGTGTGCTGTCAAATGCTCAGATTCTGCGGCCTAAAGCTGATGGCACGGTGCGAAAACGCGGTTTCAGCGAAAGCGAAACATTGTGCGCGGTGTAATGGTTCAGGTGGGGCATGAAATAGATGGTAGCTGGCCCACGTCGTCGTCAGCTTATCCACGCTGAGGACGTTGTTGAAGGGAGAGACCTGTTCTCATCGAGAACGAGGAATATGGGTTTTTTACAGTATTTACATGAGAACGTTGCAGTTCATCACTCTAACATGACTGAAAAAGGACTGCACTCTCAGCAGCAGCACAACAGCTGCTTATAAACACTCTGTCCTCCCTAGATCCCTAGGTGAGGGAAGAACGGCCGTTCAATCTACTACCATTGCCATTTGTTGGGCGTGTTGGTAAACTGACTTGGAAATCATATTTAGCGCCACCAAACAAGGACAGAAGGGAAGACAACACCACAATGCGCTATTCTACATCTAAGCTGCACCAATTCGGAGCGTTCAAAGTCATCGTAGCGTTTGAATGGAGGGTTTAAACACACACTTCCGCACAAGTTTCACTGACCACGCCGAGGTGAGTGGGTTCTCGCGGACACGGTGCTTGACCCGAGCAGACGCCTCTTCAACCCAGTGTTAACTCCGCAGACAATGGCCGCCGCGTCTGTCCATCACTTCTAAGCTGCGTGAGACGGCAGCACAAAATATCTTTCATGGGCTCCCTTCCTTCAAACAGCTCGTGGCGGCCACAGCGAATACAAGAACAATAATTGGTACGCCAACCGCGTTTAGTCCTAGCGGCGCCGAGTGTGCCGTTGATGCAGCAGACCGTCGTCCCTACAAAACGACAGATAGGACTGCGTAAATCCTAACCCCAATACTGCGTATGGGCGGAAAAATAACCGAAATGGGCCATGCTACCTCTAGGGATTTTTGTTCGCCTGTGCATAGGCACTTAGCTGGAGAAAGCTGTTTGCTCTATGCGTCCTAAGGCGAATCCAAGCTGACTCGGAAGCACGGCGTGCGCGGGAAAGAAGTAGGGCGCGAGGCGATAGTTGTTCATTGTTGCGCGATTGTAGCATATCAAAACATGATAATCGCAAGGGGATGAGTCTCCTGTAATGAAACTCCTGTAACTGTGCGGGGACACGTTTATCTAGTACCCGTCAGAAGGACAAACTATAAAAAAAGCGTCGTGATTTGCTTTTATACCCGTAGACTGATGTGAAAGCTGCACATTCGGTTACGTGATACATATTATAGTGGCAGCGCGAGCCTTGTCTTGACTGCGGGTAGAAACGCACGAACACATTAAGGTTACTGAGCCGCAACTTTTCGCATAATTTTAACACTTTTTATGGAATGGGAAGGATAAAGAACGCCTGTACGCATAACTGAGCAGTCCCAACAGATGGCTAATGCTCCGTTGAAAATTTCAACACGATAAGCTAGCCCGCGTATCGGCACTATCAGAAAAATAAAATAAAGAATCTATTCAACACCATCCCACATGCTGGCAACTAAGGCATCAGTAATTGATATTCTGATTGGCCACCATGAAAAATTATTGGTAACACGACCCTGCTAGACCACTGAAACAACTCCGATGTAGCTCATGTCACCCACCTCGGAGCATGACCGTGGTCTGAAGGGGCGTCCCATGAAGACAAGCGGACATGTAGCAGCAGATTGTGCACGTTGCATGAAAATTAATGCCTCACAAGTCCAACAAAAAAAATCTTCCAACCACAAAATAGGTTACAGGACTAAAACTTGTGTTTACCTGATGCCAAATAATGCGCCTAATTAATTCGGGTGGTTACCTGATGCCTAATAATGCGCTTAATTCCTTCGGCCCCACGTCTAGCAACCACAGGCGTTCCATAAATGCAATGCCTTGTCATGCAGCAAAAAAAAAAAAACACTCGACGTCCGCGACAGGACTCGAACCTGCAATCTCCTGATCCGGAATCAGGCGCCTTATCCATTAGGCCACGCGGACATGCAGAACATGCAGATACACGCTCATAAGCATTGACACAGTAGATGTGATAAGGAGTAGCCCTTAATGTGATCCATTGAAATAGATTGAGGGCGCAATATTCCCCGAAGGAAGTCGTTGTTATGAGGGGTATGGCTTACAGGCTGCCTTCGCAGATACGCGCCAATTATTTGCTCTCGAGACGAAGAGGAAGAGGAGAGCAAGTTTAATCAAAAACAAATTCGTTCCTAAGTCATGCCATTTGTTTAGGTAGTTTTCCTCCATAGTACAGGAGCTGAGATAATTATTTCACCCTACTCGGTCCGCTCTAACCATTTCCTTTATACAACGGTTCTCATTCAAAATAATAATAATAATAATAATAATAATAATAATAATAATAATAATAATAATAATAATAATAATAATAATAATAATAATAATAATAATAATAATAATAATAATAATAATAATCTTTATTACAAATAATGAAATTGTACATATGATTTTGCTAGGTCTGCCGAAGCCTTCAGTGGGCTTGTATGGCAGAAACCTGGCAGTCAGGGCAATGCGTTATGTACCTTATTACAGACAAACTAAATGTCAAACTAATAATAATAATAATAATATTACTAATATTATTAATATTAATAATAATAATAATAATAATAATAATAATAATAATAATAATAATAATAATAATAATATACTTTATTTCATGAATATAGTACAAATTCAAAAACCGGTGAGCCCGAGCCCGGCAGTCCGCGAAAAGTACTAAAAAAAAGCAAGGTTGGAAAGATATAAAGTGAAGCAAGCTGCAAAACAAAAGCAAACTAGAACACAAAAGGAGGCTAAAACACCAAATCAAGGTACAAAAAACAAACAAACAAACGAAAGAAAAGCTACCTACGAGCAAAACCAAGCTACTAAAGACACAAAGCGAAAAAAAAAACAAGGATACACAGCAATCTAGACCATACAAAACTAATCGAAACTATGGCACGGGCTCTGGTGACAACTAAATAGAATAAAGCTAATCACAGGTCTTCTGAACACACTTCTGACTTCTCCAGCTTCATCCAGACTCCACTTGGGGAGAAAGAAGCAATGAAAGCAGAGCTCAGCTGCCGCCCATTCTGAAATAGCACAGACAGTAATTAAATTTTATTTTGTACCAATGCAGCGCACTGGTGTGAAAACATACACTTGACGGAGTAGGCAAGCATTCTTGGAATTGTGTAGCGTATCAAACGTCTCCTGTCGCAGACTTCGTTAAGACGTCCGACTGCATTTGGAAGGCAATATGCCTGTGCTGTTCTTCTAATAAAGTAACTATTGTATGGATCATCGATAGGGCCTTGTACCAACCACATCCAATAATCACTTGTGGCCATATATAGAAGCACCGCTTTTTACATAGGATCTCATGGAACCACACGCTGTTATTGCGTACGGAAGCATTAAGACACACGATGTTACATATTATGTCTACCTAGGCAGGAAAACATTACGTTGATTGATATTGCTTATGTGCTGGTTGCCAGGTTACGAAATCCAAACCGAAAGATGGACGAGGATGTTCTGAGAGCAAAGCTAGCAATTTTTATCAATTTTTCGTTATATGACACCGTGAATGCCGACTAGCAAAGGGGTGAGAATTTTGTCGCGCACCTCGTGGTGCTCCTCATCCACAGAAAGCTTGAATCTGGCGAGAACATTACACAAAATAAGCTTCATCTCGAGGACAGCGAAACTTCGCCCCAGGCATGCCCTGGGGCCTTTTCCGAACGGCTGGAAACTGATCGGGTGGATGTTCGGTTTGCTCTCCGGGTTGAACCTGTGCGTAGTGGCAGAAAGGCAGCCCTCAAAAATAATCGCTTGGCATGCAGCGCCGAGCCAATGTTGAGGCAAACCCTGTGCGATAACGGTGCTCAATGTAAAAGCTTAAAGAGACAAAACACTTAGTGAGCTTAAACTTACAGGTTATTCTTTAAAATCTCCATTTTCGTTTTTATTGCGGCAATAGGTTTGTTCGCAAAACATATGAACGTTTCAGTTCAAATTCTTAACTCTTCGCGCCGAAACCTCAGCGCTAGGACGCCAGCGTGACGTCACGCATTTTCAAAGTATTTTTTCGTATCAGAGCCATTTTATTGAAGGAAAGCTTCTCGAAGCTTGCTAAGACCAGTTTTTGGCACTTTAACGCTACAATATACTTCATCTGTACCGATAAAACAAATAAAGTTCGAGAAGATGGCGTCAAATGCCAGGACGTCGTGCCCGGGTGTTAGGAGAGCTTCAAGGAGGCCTCGCCACCCATCTCTAGTGTTCTTGATTCTTTTGTGGCGCACTAAGTAAGAGCGGGATTTACAGTTCTTGGGAAGTTTCTTATGGTTCACGAAGCCTCTTCTCAATGAGGTAATCGTAGGATTTTTTTTTTGCTATTGTGGGAGCATAATTATTTTCTAATACAACGATACTTATGTTTCAAGCGATGCCAACCAAGCACGCTTCATTGAATTTGCCTGGGCATCGCCTTCACTCGACGCTATGCACATCTCAATCGACCGTGGGCACAGCCCGTACTGTGAACGCCGCCAAGTTCCCGACACTCTCCAACATCTGTTTTGCGACTCCACGAATCACAGTGGAAGGCGCTGGTTTCTGCGCTAGCAGGCATTGGCAGGCAAACATTCTCTGCGCCTGCGTGTCCGCGCTTTTTTATGCACTTTGTTGAAGTGCTTGGTGGAAACAGAGAAGTGGGAGATGCTGTGGATAGATATAGACATATCTACTGGAATTGAGCAATGCTCGTCAGGCAACGCGTCGCATGCTCCGGAGCACAAATGAAAAAAAAAAGTGCTGAATGCTCGTGATTCTTTGTAATATCGATATTTGTGGATGCCATCAGAAATCGAGACATACCGTGTTTGAAAAAGTTGTGTGGTTTTAAGGGCCAAAACCACTTTCTGATTCTGAGGCACGCCGTAGTGGAGGACTCCGGAAATGTTGACCCCCTGGGGTTCTTTAACGTTCACCTAAATCTAAGTACAGGGTGTTTTCGCACCGTGTTTCGCGAGAACTCCGGCCTTGCTCTATAGCGCTACAGCGCCAAGATGAAGGAATTTTGAATGAGAACGGTTGTATAAAGGAAATGGTTAGAGCGGACCGAGCAGGATGAAAAATTTATCTCAGCTCCTGTACTATGGAGGAAAACTACCTAAACAAAAGGCATGACTAGGAATGAATTTGTTATTGATTAAACTTGCTCTCCTCTTCCTCTTCGTCTCGAAAGCAAATAATTGGCGCGTATCTGCGAAGGCTGCCTGTAAGCCATACCCCTCAAAACAACGATTTCCTACGGGGAATATTGCGCCCTCTATCTATTGCAATGGATCATGTTTAGGGCCACTCTTTATCACTCCTACTGTACGTGTACAGTAGGGGCACAGTAGGAGCGTGTACCAGCATGTTCTGCATGTCCGCGTGGCCTAATGGATAGGGCGCCTGATTCCGGATCAGGAGATTGCAGGTTCGAGTCCTGTCGCGGACGTCGTTTTTTTTTCTTGCTGAATGACACAGCATTGCATTAATGGAACGCCTGTGGTTGCTTGACGTGGGGCCGAGGGAATTAAGCGCATTATTAGGCATCACGTAACCATCCGAATTAATTAAGCGCATTATTTGGCATCGGGTAAACACAAGTTTTAGTCCTGTCACGGATTTTGTGTTCGGAAGATTTTTTTTTTGTTGGACTGGTGCGGCATTAATTTTCATGCAATGTCCGCTTGTCTTCATGGGACACCCCTTCAGACCACGGTCATGCTCCGAGGTGGGTGACATGAGCTACATCGGAGTTGCTTCAGCGGTCTAGCAGGGTCGTGTTACCAATAACTTTTCATGGTGGCCAATCAGGATATCAATTACTGATGCCTTAGTTGCCAGCATGTGGGATGGTGTTGAATAGATTCTTTATTTTATTTTTCTGATAGTGCAGATACGCGGGCTAGCTTCTCATGCTGAAATTTTCAACGGAGTATTAGCCATCTGTTGGGACTTCTGAGTTATGCGTGCAGGCGTTCTTTATCCTTCCCATTCCATAAAAAGGGATTATATTACGCGGAAAGTTACGGTTCAGTAACCTTAACGTGTTCGTGCGTTTTCTACCCGCAGTCAGGACAAGGCTCGCGCTGCCACTATAATATTGTCACGTGGTGGTGACGTTGAAGAACACAGTAGCAAATACTGTGAAAGACAAAACTAACTTTTATTGGGCGAACCTGTGCCCACAAAAACAGGCTACACTTATAGCACAACGATAGCGGCGAACACGGTCGGCGATCGTCGAAAATCTGATCAGCTGGTCAAGAGCGTCGGCTTTTATACAACAGTTGTCGAATGTTCCAGACTAATCGTTGGGACCCGCGTGCCTTCCACAAAGTTCGACAACATTCGAGTGACGCGATAAAATCAGATAACACAAGGTTCGGCGACAACAGACATCGGATAGAAGCATCGATAACTTTCCAGAAACTTCGGATACATGCAGACGCGTCCCGCGCTGTGCGATAACATTTGTTAGGCGGCGAAACGTGGTCGCCCGTTAAATATAAGTACACGTGTAAATACCCCCCTCTTAAGAAGCATCGACCCGATGCTGCAAACAAACGAAAGTAATAAAAGAAAAGCACTCCTAGCAAAGAAAACAACAAAACAAGGAAGTTCGTCAGCGTCCGTAAAAGGGTTTAAGACGCACCACGTGGACCACTTCAGATCGTGCGCGGCGTCGCTGTGAATGCGAAATGCCGTCTGGCACGACCTCATAGTCCAGTGCGCCAATACGTCGGATGACCTTGTAGGGTCCGAAATATCGTCGCAGTAGTTTTCCACTGAGTCCTCGTCGGCGTATCGGGGTCCACACCCAAACACGGTCGCCGGGCTGGTACTCGACGAAGCGTCGTCGGAGGTTGTAGTGTCGGCTGTCGGTCCTCTGCTGGTTCTTGATCCGCAGGCGGGCGAGCTGTCGGGCTTCTTCGGCACGCTGGAGATAGGTAGCGACGTTGTTGCGTTTCGCCTGCGACACGTGGTTTTGCCGGCGCGACTGCGGCGGGGCGGCAGACATTTTGGCCCGATCGTCGTCGCCGCAACGCTCCCCGCCAGGTGTTTCCAGGCGCGACTGCGGCGATGCGACCGCAAAGGATCACCCTCTCCTTCCTGTCATTGTGCCCGAACCAGGCGATGCGAAAGCAGGGATCATCCTCTCATTACAGTCATTGTGCCCGACCGGCAGCGCTACGACAGTGTGCTACGACATTGTGCTACGACATTGTGCTACGGCAGCGCTACGACAGTGTGCGTCACCATTAGCCCATTGTACATTCACGTGCTCGTCTATTGAGGGGTTCCTTCTTGCCCTCAACTGCGAGAGTATAAAAACAGCTGCCCCCGGATGCCAAAAGGAGGGCTCCGATTTCTTCTGTTGAGTAAAGTGCTCTCCCGTGTCTCTACTTCGGTCAACCTGACCGCCAACTCTTTGCGATGTTAAAATAAACAAGTTGTTTTGTTGTTACCAGTCGACTCATGCTTTGCCGGGACCTTCGGATGCTTCCAGTTGTACCCCAGGCCGCCAGGCCAACGCTACCCTTGGGGCTTGCGACCCAGGTACAACCACGGGCGTCAGCGCCGAGTTCCCAACAGATCGTACCAGCGGTGCGATCAAAACATCTGGTTGGCAGCGGTGAGATCGCCTCCGACTTCAAACAACTGTCTGCCAGCGGTGAGATCGCGACAACGGAGGCCAGCAGCGAAGAGATGCAGTTGACTGTATGCTGAGCAGCTCAACGACGATCCGGGAGCAGTGCAACGAGCCCTGTGTGACGACTGGTTGCCTGCAGCGGAACGACTGCGCGGAATTCCTGCCTGCGAGGTTTGGTGAGTGCGGGACTTTCTTCTTCTGAGCTTTGCCAGGCTTTTGTTAGTGTCAGAAACAGAGCTGGTAATTGTGGTTGTCGTTGCTGCCGGGTTAGTTTGCGGCAAGACAATAGTAAGCAGTAGAGAAAGCAGCATTCAGAGCAGCCATGGATTTGAAGTCGTTGCGCAAACCGAAATTGTTGGAGCTTGCAAGAGAGTTGGGTCTGGATGTCTCAGACAAACTAAGAAAACCTGAACTGCTAAAGGCTATTCTTGAGTTAGAGGCTGAGGATGACGAGCTGTCGGAATGCCTTGAGACCATTGAAGAGAGGGAGACTGCAAAAAGACAGGAGCGCGAACTTAAAGAACAAAAAGAGAAAGAAAAAGAAGAGCGCGACCGTCAACACGCTTTGGAAATGAAGCGTCTCGAGATAGAGATAGAACGCGCTCGTAATGGAAGTCAGGCACACGGTGCAGGAGAACGCGTATTGTTCAAAATGACTGACCTGATGCGGCCGTTTAAGCTTGGAGAGGACATTGGTTTGTTCCTGGTTAACTTTGAGCGAACGTGCGAGAAGCAGGGGTTCTCTCGGGAAACGTGGCCACAGCGCTTGCTCACTTTGTTACCCGGCGAGGCGGCCGACGTAGTCGCTCGCTTGGATAGAGAGGAGGCAGAGGATTTCGACAAAGTAAAATCGAGTCTGCTAAAGAAGTACCGGCTGTCTGCGGAAGCGTTCCGTCGGAAGTTTCGGGAAAATGAGAAAGGCAAAAGTGAGTCATATACAGAGTTTGCGTATAGGCTTATGTCGAACATGCAGGAGTGGCTCAAAGAAGAGAAAGCGTTTGGTGACCACGATAAAGTTCTGCAGTGTTTCGGGCTAGAACAGTTTTATAGTCGGTTACCGGAGAACGTGCGATACTGGGTCTTGGATAGGCCAGACGTTTGTACGGTGGCTAAAGCCGCTGAGCTAGCCGAGGAGTTTGTGACGCGTCGGGCTCGCGGAGCTAAGGACGGTCAAAAGGGTGAATTTGGCTCGAAGTTCGAGAGGCCGAAGTTCACACCCATGAGAGCAAAGGGGAACACGCGTAGTGCGGATGCGAGTGGAAGCAGTGCGACCGAACCTAAGGAGACGGCGGCAGCCGAAGCCGAACGCAGAAAGCGGTTCGAGATGAGGCAAGCGCGCGTTTGTTATACGTGCCAGAAGCCGGGTCACTTTTCGGCGCAGTGTCCGGAAACAACACCAAAAGTTGTGTTTTTTTCAATAGGCAGCACTGACGAGAACATGAAGCTTCTCGAGCCTTACATGCGAGACCTCCTCGTGAACGGGAAAGAGTGCCGAGTGCTTCGCGATTCCGCAGCTACAATGGATGTAGTTCACCCGTCTTACGTAGAACCCCATATGTTCACGGGCGAGTGCGCATGGATCAAGCAAGCCGTGGAAGCTCATAGCGTGTGTCTGCCGGTAGCAAAAGTGCTTATTGAAGGACCTTTCGGAGCGCTTGAGACGGAGGCGGCAGTGTCATCTATGCTGCCACCCCAGTACCCGTACCTATTTTCAAACAGGTCCGATCACCTCCTGCGCGAGAAGGGGCTTTTGTTTGGTGAAGCTAGTGTTCAGGCCTTAACCAGATCGAAGGTTCGGGAGCTCGCTGCAAAGGCGGTAGTTGCGGGGCCGACGTTATCAAACAACGAAAAAGGGTCAGAGGCGCAGCAAGCTGATATTCAGAGCACGCCCGAACTGAATAAACTTGAGTCTGTAACGTTAAAGGCACCAGATACCGGAGAGGAAAATCCCGATGCGGGAAAGTTAGAAGAGCTATCTACTGATTTGCTCATCGCGCCTACGTCAGACGGACTTGATAGGTTGCTAAAAGTCAGCCGGTCGGCTTTGATAGCCGAGCAAAAGAAGGATGGCAGCCTGGAAAACGTGCGCTGCAATGTCAAAGAAGGTATCGCCAGGAAAACTGCGCGTTTTGTGGAAAGAGGTGGAGTCCTGTACCGGAAGTATCTAGACCGCAGAGGAGTGGAGTTCGATCAGCTGGTCGTGCCTCAATGCTATCGTCAGGATCTGTTGCGCTTGTCACACGGGGGTTCGTGGTCCGGACACCTAGGAGTTAAGAAAACTAAGGACCGTCTCTTGCAAGAGTACTATTGGCCAGGGTGTTTTCGGGACGCAGACCACTTCGTGAGGTCATGTGACACCTGTCAGCGGGTGGGCAAACCAGGGGACAAATCAAGGGCGCCGTTGAAATTGGTACCTATCATAACGGAGCCTTTTAGACGGCTCGTTATTGATACAGTGGGACCTCTGCCGGTAACAGCCACGGGGTACAGACACATTTTGACTGTGATCTGCCCAGCGACAAAGTTCCCTGAAGCAGTGCCGCTTAAAGAACTCAGCTCAGTTGAGATAGTTAATGCACTACTGTCCATATTTGCGCGAGTTGGTTTCCCTGCGGAAATCCAATCAGATCAGGGCACAGTGTTTACTAGCGCTTTGACGACAACTTTTCTCGAAAGGTGTGGGGTAAAGCTGCTACACAGCTCAGTGTACCACCCACAGTCGAATTCCGTTGAGAAGCTCCACTCCGTCATGAAGCGCGTGTTGAGAGCATTGTGTTTTGAACATCGAACTGACTGGGAGCTGTGTCTGCCTGGGGTGATGTTTGCTTTAAGGACCGCGCCGCATGCAGCTACGGGGTTTTCGCCAGCTGAACTGGTGTACGGTCGCTCGCTTCGGTCTCCGCTTCGCATGCTTCGAGAATCATGGGAAGGTAGGGGCGACGACCCAGTCGTGGTGGAGTACGTGCTTAAGCTCCTCGAACGCTTAAGAAGGGCACAGGAGTTATCAGGTGAAGCAATGGCAAAGGCCCAGCAGAGGGCCAAGGTTTATTATGATCGGACAGCCAGGGCCCGTCGTTTTGAGGTGGGCGATGAGGTCATGATATTGCGCACATCGCTAAACAACAAACTAGACGTGCAGTGGGAGGGCCCAGCACGAATTGTTCAGAAACTGTCGGACGTTAACTACGTGGTAAGTCTGCCAGGAAAGCGGAAAGCACAGCAAGTTTACCACTGTAATCTGCTCAAACCTTATAGACAAAGGGAAGCAGTGGTGTGCATGATGGTAAACGTTCCTGAAGAGCTTCCGGTCGAGCTTCCGGGACTAGGCTCAGTGACGAACAGGGAAGACACCGGTCAAGTCATTAGTGACCTTATCAGTAAAGCACCGCTGTCGCCCGAGCAGAAAACCGAACTACACCAGCTATTACAAGAGTTTCAAGGTCTGTTCTCTGAGAGGCCTGGTAGGACTTCTGTACTTACTCATGATATAGAACTTACCTCCCCAGAGCCAGTACGATCCAAGGCGTATCGGGTGTCACCCCGCCAGAGCGATATTATGGAGGCTGAGGTAAAGAAAATGCTACAGCTCGGTGTTATTGAGGCAGGTGAGAGTGATTATACCTCCCCTTTGATTTTAGTTGAGGTACCGGGCAAGGAACCTCGTCCTTGCGTCGACTACCGCAGGCTTAATTCCATCACTAAGGATCAAATTTATCCGATCCCTAACATCGAGGAGCGCCTTGAGAAAGTTAGTAGCGCTCAGTTTATTTCCACCCTAGATCTTGTCAGGGGTTATTGGCAGGTTCCACTTACAGAAGAGGCTAGTAGGTATGCGGCGTTCATTTCACCAATGGGAACATTCCGTCCTAAAGTGTTGAGTTTTGGTTTGAAGAACGCGCCATACTGTTTTTCAAGCCTCATGGATAAAGTGTTGCGGGGACAGCAAGAATTCGCTTTACCGTATCTAGACGACGTAGCGATATTCTCCGCATCCTGGTCTGAGCATATGGCACACTTGCGGGCAGTGCTAACCCGCCTGCTACTATCAGAGGTACATCCCCAGGTACTCTGATATCGCGGCTCCCTTGACGGATGCTCTAAGAAAAACAGAGCCCCAAACAGTCGTCTGGGACGAGACAAAGGAAAGAGCGTTTAGCGCCCTAAAGAGTGCCCTAACAAGCCAGCCGGTGCTACGATCGCCAGACTATACAAAAGGGTTCGTTGTTCAGTGCGATGCTAGTGAGCGAGGCATGGGCGTTGTACTGTGCAAACGGGAAAAGGGAGAAGTAGAACACCCCGTCCTGTATGCTAGTCGTAAGCTGACCAGTCGTGAGCAGGCGTATAGCGCCACCGAGAAAGAGTGTGCATGTCTCGTGTGGGCCGTTCAGAAATTGTCATGCTATCTAGCCGGCTCGAGGTTTATCATTGAGACGGATCACTGCCCTCTCCAATGGCTGCAGACCATCTCTCCCAAAAATGGCCGCCTCCTGCGCTGGAGCCTCGCTTTGCAACAATATTCCTCTGAGGTGCGTTACAAAAAGGGGAGTCTCAACGGTAACGCCGATGGCTTAAGTCGAAGCCCCTAACGTAGGAATCAGCCTCAAAATTGTTGGTTACTGATGTTTTTCTTCCTGAGGCAGAATTTTTTTTAACATATTGCTTTTGTTTAGTGTTTCAATGTGATGATATGCTTTCTAGTGCAATTTTCCAATTTGTGGACGCGTTCTGAGTGATGCTAGACTACTGTAAGGAACTAGGCAGTGGTATAAAAAGGGGAAAGAGCCTGGCAGGGCTTAGTGAGGGTTGTGCCGTGCTTGCTGACTGAGCGGTTGAGTTTCAGCGTAGTTCTAACGCTTGCCGGGAACGAGAACAAAAATGTGAACTCTCCCGAAGTCACTTTGCAGTGTCCCGTGCGAACCTGAACGAGAGAACGAGGCCTTCTCTGTGCGCTGCGCTCAAGAAACGTCGAGGGACGCCCGACTTCGGTTATGAGCATCATCGAGCGACATCCCTCCGGACAGCGGATGCAGTCCCCTGTCCATCGGGATCTCCTTTCCCCGGCGGGGCGGTCTGTTGCGTTTCGCCTGCGACACGTGGTTTTGCCGGCGCGACTGCGGCGGGGCGGCAGACATTTTGGCCCGATCGTCGCCTCCGCAACGCTCCCCGCCAGGTGTTTCCAGGCGCGACTGCGGCGATGCGACCGCAAAGGATCACCCTCTCCTTCCAGTCATTGTGCCCGAACCAGGCGATGCGAAAGCAGGGATCATCCTCTCATTACAGTCATTGTGCCCGACCGGCAGCGCTACGACAGTGTGCTACGACATTGTGCTACGACATTGTGCTACGGCAGCGCTACGACAGTGTGCGTCACCATTAGCCCATTGTACATTCACGTGCTCGTCTATTGAGGGGTTCCTTCTTGCCCTCAACTGCGAGAGTATAAAAACAGCTGCCCCCGGACGCCAAAAGGAGGGCTCCGATTTCTTCTGTTGAGTAAAGTGCTCTCCCGTCTCTCTACTTCGGTCAACCTGACCGCCAACTCTTTGCGATGTTAAAATAAACAAGTTGTTTTGTTGTTACCAGTCGACTCATGCTTTGCCGGGACCTTCGGATGCTTCCAGTTGTACCCCAGGCCGCCAGGCCAACGCTACCCTTGGGGCTTGCGACCCAGGTACAACCACGGGCGTCAGCGCCGAGTTCCCAACAGATCCTACCAGCGGTGCGATCCAAACAACGTCAAGGTTCTCCTCGTCAGTGACGTGTGGCAGCATGGCGTCGAGCGTCGTTGTCGGGTTCCTGGCGTAGACCAGCTTGAACGGCGTGATCTGTGTTGTTGCTTGCACCGCCGTGTTGTAAGCGAATGTTACGTACGGCAGGATGGCATCCCAGGTCTTGTGTTCGACGTCGACGTACATCGCTAGCATGTCGGCGAGGGTCTTATTCAGCCGCTCCGTAAGACCATTCGTCTGCGGGTGGTAGGCCGTTGTCCTCCTGTGCCTTGTCTGACTGTATTTCAGAATGGCTTGGGCGAGCTCCGCTGTAAAGGCCGTTCCTCTGTCGGTGATGAAGACTTCTGGGGCGCCATGTCGCAGCAGGATGTTTTCGACAAAGAATTTCACCACTTCGGCCGCGCTACCTTTCGTTTCAGCGACGTTGTGCTTTTGTTTCAGCGAAGCGGGTGAGCTAGTCCGTCGTCACGACGATCCACTTATTTCCGGCTATTGACGTCGGAAAGGGTCCCAGCAAGTCCATCCCGATCTGCTGGAATGGTCGCCAAGGATTGGCTGTAGTAGTCCGACTGGCCTTGTCGTCGGTGTCTTGCGTCGCTGACAGTCTCGGCATGTTCTGACATAACGGGCGACGTCGGCGGTCAGGCGCGGCCAATAATACTTTTCTTGTATCCTCGATAGTGTCCGGGAAAATCCGAGGTGTCCAGTGATCGGATCGTCATGTAGGGCATGAAATACTTCTGGACGAAGTCCTGACGGGACAACAAGAATGTAATTGGCGCGGACTGGTGAGAAGTTCTTCTTCACGAGTAGATTGTTTTGAAGCGTGAAGGATGATAATCCGCGCCTAAATGTCCTGGGGACAACGTCGGTGTGCCCTTACAAATATTAGACGAGGCCTTTTAGCTCCGGGTCTGCCCGTTGCTGTTCAGCGAAGTCTTCCGCGCTTATAATTCCAAGGAAGGCGTCGACATTCTCGTCATCTTGCGGCGGCGGGTCAATGGGTGCGCGTGATGGGCAATCGGCATCGGAGTGTTTTCGTCCGGACTTGTAGGTTACAGTGATGTCGTATTATTGTAGTCTGAGGCTCCACCGCGCCCGTCGTCCTGAAGGATCCTTTATATTCGCTAGCCAACACAACGCGTGATGGTCACTGACGACTTTGAATGGCCTGCCATAAAGATAAGGGCGAAATTTAGCTGTAGCCCAAACGATGGCGAGGCATTCCTTTTCGGTCGTAGAATAGTTGCCTTCCGCTTTTGACAGCGACCGGCTAGCGTAAGCTATCACCTGTTCGACTCCGTTTCTTCTCTGGACTAGAACGGCACCGTGGCCTTGGCTGCTGGCGTCAGTATGGATTTCTGTATCGGCGTACTCGTCGAAGTGCGCAAGTACCGGCGACCACTGCATGCGTCGTTTGAGTTCTTCAAATGCGTCGGCTTGCGGCGTTTCCCACTTGAAGTCAACATCACATTTAGTTAGACGTGTCAAAGGCTCGGCGATGCGTGAAAAGTTCTTGACAAAGCGCCTGTAGTAGGCACACATGCCAAGGAATCTACGCACTGCCTTCTTGTTGATGTGTTGCGGGAACTGTGCGATGGCAGCTGTCTTTTGCGGGTCTGGACGGACACCAGATTTGCTGATTACGTGGCCTAGGAACAGAAGCTCATCGTAAGCGAAGCGGCATTTTTCCCGCTTCAGAGTAAGCCCTGACGACTTGATGGCCTCTAGTACTGTCGCAAGCCGCCTGAGGTGATCGTAGAAATTTCCAGCGAAGACGACGACGTCATCCAAATAAACGAGACAGGTCTGCCTCTTCAATCCTGCTAACACCGTGTCCATGACGCGCTGGAACGTTGCGGGCGCCGAGCACAGTCCGAATGGCATAACCTTGAACTCGTAGAGGCCGTCTGGGGTGATGAAGGCCGTCTTTTCGCTATCTCTTTCGTCGACTTCTATTTGCCAATAGCCACACTTGAGGTCCATCGACGAGAAGTATTTAGCGCTGCAGAGCCGATCCAAGGCGTCGTCTATTCGTGGGAGGGGGTATACGTCCTTCTTCGTGATCTTGTTCAGACGACGATAATCGACGCAGAAACGTAGGGTTCCGCCCTTTTTCTTTACCAGGACAACAGGGGATGCCCACGGGCTTTTCGACGGCTGGATAATGTCGTTGCGCAGCATTTCGTCGACTTGTTCTCTTATAGCTGCACGTTCTCGCGGCGAAACTCGGTAAGGGCTCTGGCGGAGTGGTCGAGCGCACTCCTCGGTGATTATGCGATGCTTGGCGACTGGTGTTTGTCGAATCCTCGATGACGTCGAAAAGCAGCCTTTGTATCGTCGGAGCAGACTTCTGAGCTGCTGTTGCTTAATCACGGGGAGACTTGGATTAATGTCGTAGTCTGGTTCGGGAACCATCGTCGTCCGGGTAGATGCGGCGGAATCGGAGAGGACAAACGTCACTGTCACTCATATAATTGCTGATGAGTTGCAGTGCTGGTTTTGAGTCACAGAACACTGTCCACTTATCGAGACTCTGTTGCAGTATGCAGCGAACTGCTTCTCGAACTCCGGTCAACTCAGCTGCTGTAGACGACGTCCTGTGTCCTATCTTGAACCGCTGTGCGATCCCCTTTCCTGGCACCATGTAGGCCACCGCGGAAGAGGTCTGTGTCACAGAACCATCTGTAAAAACATGTTCGTAATATCCATACATGTAAGCAATGTATGATAGTACGAAATGCTTGAGCCCCAGCAAGCGGTATCTTCGACTTCTTCGTTATTCCAGGGATTGAAAGTCTCACCGTTGGCTTCGCCATCGTCCAGAGTGGAACCTCGGGTATGTCATACAGTTGGAAGTCCGACGGCAATAAGTCTTGCTGCGACAACACGGCTTCTGAGTAGGCGGACACAGGCCGTACGCTTGTGACGTTCGTGAGTGGATGATTCCTGTGTCTAATCAGTAGCCTTAGATGCACTCGCAATGGCTCATGTTGCAGGTAAACTCGAGCTGGGCACGCACGTGCCTCTGCAATAGTGCCCCAAGTAGACGCACATCGTGGTAGTCCTAGGCAAATTGTCAGTGCGCGAGCCTGAGCACTTTCAAGTCTGCGTACAGCAGTTGTACTAAGCCGAGAAAGTACAGGCGCACTTTCGCGGAAGTAGCCAACAAAAAGTGCCTGGTAGAGCTGCAGAAGAGATGACTTGGATGGCCCCCATGATTTTCCAGACATATGTCGAATGATCTGAGTAAAGCTGTCCAGCTTTTTTCTTAATCCAGAGAGGTGCTTCGACCAAGATAAGTCACGGTGGATGATGACTCCGAGAAACTTGTAGTGCGTTACTGAAGGTATAATCTTCCCATCAATCATAACAGGGTAGCAGGCCATTGACTTCCGTGTAAATGCCATGGTTACACTTCTTTCCGGTGAGAGCTGCAGTCCGCGAATGTTTAGGTATGTCGACGTTACTGACACGGCGCGCTGCAGCTTCGTTTGCACTTGCAAGCGCGTTAAGCTCGTGGTCCATATACAGATGTCATCGGCGTACACAGAGACCGAGACTGTGTCTGCGTGTTCTTTGACCAGTCCAATGAGAACGATATTAAATAGGGTTGGGCTCAATACACCTCCTTGAGCCACTCCACGATAGACACGGGGTGGTTCTTTGTTTCACCGTCTGAAGTTGTCATAAATATCGTTCTCTCTTGCAGATAGCTGGCTAACCATTGATGCATACGTCCCCCGACGCCACATTCTTCTAGGGCATTTAAAATTGCATCATGTAGAACGTTGTCAAAAGACCCTTGATATCTAGAAAGACAGCGGCCGTTAATCGACGGCGTCGTTTCTGATGTTCAACAGTTGTTACTAGGTCAATGACGCTGTCGATTGACGACCTACCCTTTCGGAGACCTGTCATTGCGTCTGGATATATATTACGCTTCTCCAAAAACCACTCCAGGCGCGTCAAAACCATGCGTTTCATGGTTTTACCTATGCAACTGGCAAGCGCCACAGGTCTGTAGGAAAGCATAGTATGGGGGTGTCTTGCCTGGTTTCAATAATGCCACGATTTTGCTTGTCTTCCAGTGTGCAGGCACACTTCCCGAGGACCAAGAGAGATTGTATAAAGCCAGGAGCTCTTCAGTCGCTCGAGGGCCTAGATGGCGCAATGTATAATAGGTAATGCCATCAGGACCAGGCGCACTTGAGTGTCTTGAAGAGGAAATCGTTGCACGTAGCTCTTGCAGCGTGAATGGGAGGTCGAGACGATCGTTCATTTTTGGAGGAGCACACCTGAGCACTGAAGCTACCGACGTTGTAGATCCAGAGAGGTGTCTGCAGAAATCTTCCGCGATTTCCTTCTCACTGCGCGTCTGGATGATAGCCAAAGCTCGGAAGGGACGTAGCAGTTGTGGACGAGATGGTAGTGCTCGTACAACATGCCATATTGTGGACAACGGTTTTCTTGGGTCCAGGCTGGTGCAAAAGGACCTCCAACGTTCTCTCTCGAGCTTGTCTGAGTATGTTTGAATTTTCTTTTGCACACGGCGTGACGTCCTCAAGTCTGATATCAATTTAGTTCGCCTGTATTTCCTCTCGGCGCGACGTCGGACTTCCCGCAGCTCTTCATATATAAGGTCAACGGATGTTCTTGATTTTGATGTTTGGTTGGTGCGTGTTGTTGCGTGCATTGCTGCTACAATGCGCTTCGGCAAACAGATAGCGTCTGTAAACGGTTCTGTGCTTTCAGTTTGCTCAAGATTACCATTTTGACAGTAAAAAATTTCCCTCGTTTTGAGGGCGCTTACAGAACTGTCCAGGAGGGCTGCCGCGTGGTGTTTTTATAGAGCGCCGTAAGACAAATGCGCGCCGCGTTATACCTCATACTATGCAAGGGTGCGCTTCCGACACATGGGACTCCGTAAGTCCTCGCCCCAATACTGCGCATGGGCGAAAAAATAACCGAAATGCGCCATGCAACCTCTAGAGATTTTTGTTCGCCTGTGCATAGGCACTTCGCTGGAAAAAGCTGTTTGCTCTGTGCGTCCCTAGGCGAATCCAAGCTGGCTCGGAAGCACGGCGTGCGCGGGAAAGAAGTAGGGCGCGAGGCGATAGTTGTGCATTGTTTCGCGATTGAAGCATATCAAAACATGATAATCGCAAGGGGATGAGTCTGTGTGACTCGGACTACATTAATGCCAAAGCATTCGTCCTGCCGATGTATTAAATATGAATGTAGGTGGGCAGATTGCCTAAACAAAACTCCTGTAACTGTGCGGGGACACGTTTATCTAATACCCGTCAGAAGGACAAACTATAAAAAAAGCGTCGTGATTTAATTTTATAGCCGTAGACTGATGTGAAAGCTGTACATTCGGTTACGTGATACATATTAGAGTGGCAGCGCGAGCCTTGTCCTGACTGCGGGTAGGAAACGCACGAACACGTTCAGGTTACTGAGCCGTAACTTTTCGCCTAATTTTATCCCTTTTTATGGAATGGGAAGGATAAAGAATGCTTGTACGCATCACTCAGTAGTCCCAACAGATGGCTAATTCTCCGTTGAAAATTTCAACACTACCCCGCGTATCTGCACTATCAGAAAAATAATATAAAAAAATATATTCAACACAATCGCACATGCTGGCAACTAAGGCATCAGTAATTGATATCCTGATTGGGCGCCATGAAAAATTATTGGTAACACAACCCTGCTAGGCCGCTGAAACAACTGCGATGTAGCTCGTGTCACCTACCTCGGAGCAAGACGGTGGTCTGAAGGGGCGTCCGATGAAGACAAGCGGACATGTAGCAGCATATTCTGCACGTTGCATGAAGATAAAAGCCGCACCAGTCCAACAAAAAAAATCTTCCACCCACAAAATCCATGACAGGACTAAAATTCGTGGTTACCTGATGCCTAATAATGCGCTTATTTCACTCGGCCCCACGTCTAGGAACCACAGGCACTCCAAAAATGCAATGCTGTGCCATGCAGCGAGAAAAAAAAAGGTTGGACGTCCGCGACAGGATTCGAACCTGCAATCTCCTGATCCGGAATCAGGCGCCTTATCCATTGGGCCACGCGGACATGCAGAACCTGCAGGTACACGCTCATAAACAGTGATACCGTAGGAGTGATAAAGAGTAGACCTTAATATGATCCATTGAAATAGATAGAGGGCGCAATATTCCCCGAAGGAAATCGTTGTTTTGAGGGGTATGGCTTACAGGCAGCCTTCGCAGATACGCGCCAATTATTTGCTTTCGAGACGAAGAGGAAGAGGAGAGGAAGTTTAGTCAATAACAACTTTATTCCTAGTCGAGTGATCGTAGCGAGCAGCTTCAGCTTCGAGGTCTCTGCATTTTCTGTTTTATTTTCTGTGATCTCTGCAATCAGTGACAAGAAAACTGGGGGACATCATCCTCTGCAATGGGGGACCGAAGCCCCGCCCAGCACTTTGGTCCTGAACGGCCAGTTCATTATGCCGGTGACGTGAGTGACCGCTTCGACCCCAGCATGGTCCCGATTGAGTCATCTGATGGCTCCTCTACTGATGAGATGGGCTCGGACAGCGATTTTACCGTGGTGTTAAGCCGACGTCTGAAGAGAAAGATATGAAGAACATCACCGACCAGTCGCCAGGCGACGAAAAAGGCAAGTGGCAAGCAATCATACACTATTGCATATGTACCAACAACGACAACAGGCAACCTCAACTCACTGAACAGGCAGAGCCTGTCGGAATATTTTGAACGAACTGCCCATGGTCAAGTAGAAGAAATACGTATAAACGCTCGAAAGAACATACTCTCGGTGGAAGTCAATACACCGACAATACTGCAGATACTGAAAAACATCACTCAGTTGGGAAGCATCCCTGTTCGCGCATTCCCCACATACGGCAAGTAAGCGACGACAGGCGTCATCTACGATGTGGACATTGATATTACAGACACTGACCTGGCCAAACTACTATCATCGCGTGTTGACCCGACACAGGCATCATCCTCGGTCATCGCTCCCTACCACCCACCCAGTTTCCAGCTTTTCAAGGAATATATCGCGGCATCAGAGTGTTTTGCCGTCAAGATTTTCTCCCGACTGTATACCGAGAATACCCCCGTGGGTTCTGCCGAAACCTGTCGTTACATTGCAGATCCCTGGAATTACTAAAAAGTCATTCGTTGCATCTATTGGCCTCAGGCAACTCACCCTGTTGCACATTTCTACAGAGTACAAAGATACTGTACATGTGTATACCGATGGCTCTGTCACACCATATGCCTCCACTGCAGCCTTCGTCATTCCACATATGATCATCGTTCGGCAGTTTAAACTAGACCATAGCTCAACATCAACTGCCACAGAACTTATTGCTATCCGGGAGGCACTTCGATTTCTCTCCGAGGAGCCTCTTCACGCATGGACGATATTCTGCGATTGCAAGCCAGCTCTGCAAACGATTGATTGTGTCCTCAGACGGGGCCCGTATTATTCTATGGCTATAAAAATTACAGAGTATCTCGACCACGCAACTAGAAATGGCCACAATGTCACCTTTCAGTGGATACCATCACACTGTGGCGTGATGGGGAACGAGCAGGCAGACGCTGAAGCGAAAACTGCTTTAGATAATGCTTGTGAAGTGCGCATTCCGTTCTCACGAACAAACACAAACGCCCTACTTTGTCGCGTAAACCGCAACTCTGCGTTGGAACACTGGACCCAATCAGATCGACGACACAAGCGATTACAGAAATGGGACCAAGAAATGAGATTTCATATGCCTCACAAGTTCAAAAGAAACCACACGAGCATGGTGCACCGGATTCGCCTTGGTGTCGCATTCACCAACCGTTATAATAATATGATAGGTGCCAGTGATATTAGCTCAAACTGTGAATGCTGTAAGGTGCCAGAAACACTTGAACATATATTTTGCGTGTGTCCCGCGTACGCGCAAGAACGACAGCAACGTGTCTCTTCCATAGCAAAGACCCATGAGAGACCGCTATCGGACGAGTTTCTTTTAGGTCCTTGGCCTAATGCAACCAGCGCAGCCCTGGTAACAAGAGCCGCTATAGCTCTTCTCCAAGCCACTGGGCTGGACGCAAGGCATTAGAGATACCACAACTCTGTGAATTTATATATACGCATCTCTTCCTTATACCTTCATCATTCATCAGCCCTTTCCCTCCCCGTCCCTTTGCCCCGGAGTAGAGAAGCAGGCCAGAGCAAGTTATAGCTCAGGCCAACCTCTCTGCCTTTCTGTAAATAAATTTCTCTCTCTCTCTAATTCCTAGTCATGTCATTTGTTTAGGTAGCTTTCCTCCATAGTACAGCAGCTGACATAGATGTTTCATCTTGCTCGGTCCGCTCTAACCTTTTGATTTACACAACCGTTCTCACTCAACATTCCTTCATCTTGGCGCAGTAACCCTATAAAGGAAGGCCGGAATTCTCGCAAAACAGTGTATATCTCGAGCTCTGACGGCATCCACAAAATGTGATATGACAAAGCATTACGAGCGCTCAGCGCTTTCTTTTTTTCCTTAGTGCTCCGGAGCATGCGACGTGTTGCCTGGAGAGCATTGCTCAATTCCAGTAGATATGTCTATATCTTCCCAGAGCATCTCCCACTTCTCTGTTTCCACCAAGCACTTCAAGAAAGCGCATAAAAAAGCGCGGACACGCAGGCGCAGGCGCAGAGAATGTTTGCCTACCAATGCCTGCTAGCGCAGAAACGAGCGTCTTGCGCTGTGATTCGTAAAGAGAGCAGTCGCAAAACAGATGTTGGAGAGTCTCGGGCACTTGGGGGCGTTCCCAGTACGGGCTGTCTGCACGGTCGATTGAGATGTGCATAGCGTCGAGTGAAGGCGATGCCCAGGCAAATTCAATGAAGCGTGCTTGGTTGGCATCGCTTGAAACATAAGTATCGTTGTATGAGCAAATTATGCTCCCACAATAGCAAAAAAAATCCTACGATTACCTCATTGAGAAGAGGCTTCGTGAACCATAAGAAACTGCAGGCATAAATAAAGTTTCTCCAATCCAATCCAATCCCAAGAACAGTAAATCCTGCTTTTACTTAGTACGCCACAAAAGAATCAAGAACACTAGAGATGGGTGGCGAGGCCTCCTTGAAGCTCCACTAACACCGTGGCACGACATCATGGCATTTGACGCCATCTTCTCGGACTTAATTTGTTTTATCGGTAGAGATGAAGTATATTGTAGCGTTAAAGTGCCAAAAACTGGACTTAGCAAGCTTCGAGAAGCTTTCTTTCAATAAAATGGCTCCGATACGAAAAAATACATTGATATATGCGTGACGTCACTCTGGCGTCCCAGCGCCGAGGTTTCGGCGCGAAGGGTTAAGACTTTGAACTGAGACGTTCGTATGTTTTCCGAACAAACCTATTGCCGGAATAAAAATGAAAATGGAGGTTTTAAAGAATAACCTGTAAGTTTAAGCTCATTTAGTGTTTTGTCTCTTTAAGCTTTTACATTGAGCAGCGTTATAGGACATCGGTTGCCTCAGCCTTGGCTCGGCGCTGCATGCCACGCGATTATTTTTTAGGGCTGTCTTTTTGCCACTACGCAGAGGTTCAACCCGGAGAGCAAACCGAACATCCACCCGATCAGTTTCCAGCCGTTCGGAAAAGGCCCCAGGGCATGCCTAGGGCGAAGTTTCGCTCTCCTCGAGATGAAGCTTATTTTGTGTAAAGTTCTCGCCAGATTCAAGCTTTCCGTGGATGAGGAGCACCACGAGGTGAGCGACAAAATTCTCACGCCTTTGCTCGTCGGCATTCACGGTGTCATATCACGAAAAATCGATAAAAATTGCTAGCTTTGTTCTCAATACATCCTCGTTCATCTTTCGGTTTGGATTTAGTAACCAAGCAACCAGCACATAAGCAATATTAATCAACGTAATGTTTTCCTACCTAGGTAGACATAATAAGTAACATCGTGTGTCTTACAGCTTCCGTACGCAATAACAGCGTGTGGTTCCATGAGATCCTATGTAAAAAGCGTTACTTCTATACATGGCCACAAGGGATCATTGGATGTGGCTGGTACAAGGTCCTATCGATGGTCCATACAATAGTTACTTTATTAGAAGAACAGCACAGGCATATTGCCTTCCAAATGCAGTCGGACGTCTTAACGAAGTCTGCAACAGGAGACGTTTGATACGCTACACAATTCCAAGAATGCTTGCCTACTCCGTCAAGTGTATGCTTTCACACCAGTGCGGTGTATTGGTACAAAATAAAATTTAATTACTGTCTGTGCTATGTCAGAATGGGCTTCAGCTGAGCTCTGCTTTCATTGCTTCTTTCTCCCCAAATGGAGTCTGGATGAAGCTGGAGAAGTCAGAAGTGTGTTCAGAAGACCTGTGATTAGCTTTATTCTATTTAGTTGCCACCAGAGCCTGTGCCATAGTTTCGATCAGTTTCGTTGGGTCTACATTGATGTGTTTCCTTGTTTGTTTCGCTTTATATCTTTTCTAGCTTGGTATTGCTCGAAGCTCGCTTATTATTCACCTTGCTGCGGGCGCGGAGCGTTGACGGCAAAACCTCGCAGTGCCATCTCCCGGTATGGGCATCGGCGATACACATGGCTGGCTTCTCCCCAGTGATAGCAGAGCGGGCGGTGGTCGGGGGCTCGCCAAATGTCCGTCTTCCTCGCGTAGGTGCGCTGGGCGACGGGTGGGCGTGCTGGCGGCGGCGGTGGCGGACGACGGAATTGCGTCGTTGCAGGGCCCTGGCGTGGTCGCGGAGGGGGACCTTGACGGCGTGCGACGGCGGCGCATGTCATCGCTTCTGGCTGGGGCTGCGGTAATTGTGGTTCCAGCTCGGGAACTCCAAGCGATCGGTGCACCTCTTCTTTCACGATGTCGGCGATCGAAGCCACTTGGGGCTGCGACGAAGGCAGGGCCTTGCGCAGTTCTTCACGCACAATGGCCCTGATGGTCTCCTGAAGGTCGCCGGAATCCAGTCCTTGGATGGCGTACTGAGGCGTGAGCCCCTGGCGGTTGTATTGTCGGGTGCACTTCTCCAGAATTTTCTCGATCGTCGATGCCTCTGCAGAAAACTCAGCTACGGTCTTCGGCGTGTTACGAATAAGTCCTGCAAAAAGTTCTTGCTTGACGCCCCGCATCAGGAAGCGGACTTTTTTCTCCTCTGACATTTCCGGGTCGGCGTGCCGGAAAAGACGGGTCACCTCCTCCGTGAAGATCGGGATCGTCTCGTTTGGCAGCTGCACTCTGGTTTCCAGTAGTGCTTGGGCTCGCTCTTTTCGCACGACGCTTGTAAACGTTTCAAGAAGCCGCTTCGGAACAGGTCCCACGTCGTTAAGGTGGCTTCTCGATTCTCGAAACAGGTCCTGGCGGCGTATTCCCGTGTGAAATAGACATGCCGTAGCTTGTCGCAAACTGTTAAACGTAGCGACCCCCTCATCCGTCTCGAGCAAGGTTTCCGGGTCCTCGAATGTTGATCCGCGGAACGTCGGAGGTTCCCTGGGCTGCTGCAGCACGATGGGGGACGCTGGGGGTGCCATTGGGGTTGCCTTGGCCACAATCTTCTTGGTCTTCTCAGGTAGAAGTCCGTGCTCCGGGGGCAGTTGTTGAAGACGGCGGCTTGCTCGATGCTCCGGGACTACGTTGGTGTTCTCTTTGCGGTCCGGGCTTGGATCACGGCTTGTCGGGGGCGTCCGGTACATGAACGAAAAGCACCTCCACCAGATGTCACGTGGTGGTGACGTTGAAGAACAGAGAAGCAAACACTGTGAAAGACAAAACTAACTTTTATTGGGCGAACCTGTGCCCCCAAAAACAAGCTGCACTTATAGCACAATGATAGCGGCGAACACGGTCGGCGATCGTCGAAAATCTGATCAGCGGGTCAAGTGCGTCGGCTTTTATACATCGGTCGTCGAATGTCCCGGATTAACCGCTGGGACCCGCGTGTCTTCCACAAAGTTCTACACTATTCGCGTCGCCCATAGATGCAATCAGATTACACAAGTTGCGGTGAAAGACAGTGGACGGAACCATTGATAACATTCCAGAAACTTCTTTTACATGCAGGCGCGTCTTGCGCTGTGCGATAACATTTGTTAGGCGGCGAAACGTGGTCGCCCGATAAAGTTAAGTACGTGTGTCAATATCAATGTAGGTGGGCAGATTGCCTAAACAAAACTCCTGTAACGGTGTGGAGGCACGTTTATCTGGTACCCGTCAGCAGGACAAACTAAAAAAAGGAAGCGTCGTGATTTATTTACATAGCCATGGACTAATGTGTACATTCGGTTACGTGATACATATTATAGTGACAGCGCGAGCCTTGTCCTGACTGCGGGTAGGAAACGCACGAACACGTTAAGCTTACTGAGCCGTAACCTTTCTCCTAATTTTACTCCTTTTTTACTGAATGGGAAGAAAAAAGAACGCCTGTACGCATAACTCAGCAGTCCCAACAGATGGGTAATGCTCCGTTGAAAATTTCAACACGATAAGCTAGCCCGCGTATGTGCACTATCAGAAAAATAAAATAAAGAATCTATTCAACACCATCGCACATGCTGGCAACTAAGGCATTAGTAATTAATATCCTGATTGGCCACCATGAAAAATTATTGGCAACACGACCCTGCTAGACCGCTGAAACAACTCCGATGTAGCTCATGTCATCCACCTCGGAGCATGACCGTGGTCTGAAGGGGCGTCCCATGAAGACAAGCGGACATGTTGCAGCAGATTGTGCACGTTGCATGAAAATTAATGCCGCACCAGTCCAACAAAAAAAATCTTCCAAACACAAAATCCGTGACAGGACTAAAACTTGTGTTTACCTGATGCCAAATAATGCGCTTAATTAATTCGGGTGGTTACCTGATGCCTAATAATGCGCTTAATTCCCTCGGCCCCACGTCTAGCAACCACAGGCGTTCCATAAATGCAATGCTTTGTCATGCAGCAAAAAAAAAAAAAAAAAAACACTGGACGTCCGCGACAGGACTCGAACCTGCAATCTCCTGATCCGGAATCAGGCGCCTTATCCATTAGGCCACGCGGACACGGCGAACATGCTGGTACACGCTCATAAACAGTGATACCGTAGAAGTGATAAAGAGTAGCCCTTAATATGATCCATTGAAATAGATAGAGGGCGAAATATTCCCCGAAGGAAATCGTTGTTTTGAGGGGTATGGCTTACAGGCAGCCTTCGCAGATACGCGCCAATTATTTGCTCTCGAGACGAAGAGGAAGAAGAGAGCAAGTTTAATCAATAACAAATTTTTTCCTAGTCATGCCATTTGTTTAGGTAGTTTTGCTCCATAGTACAGGAGCTGAGATAAATTTTTCATCCTGCTCGGCCCGCTCTAACCATTTCCTTTATACAACCGTTCTCATTCAAAATTCCTTCATCTTGGCGCTGTAGCGCTATAGAGGAAAGCCGGAGTTCTCGCTAAACACGGTGCTAAAACACCGTGTACTTAGATTTAGGTGAACGTTAAGGAACCACAGGGGGTCAAAATTTCCGGAGTCCTCCACTACGGCGTGCCTCAGAATCAGAAACTGGTTTTGGCACTTAAAACCACATAACTTTTTCAAACACGGTATATCTCGATTTCTGACGGCATCCACAAATAATGAGATTACAAAGAATTACGAGTATTCAGCGCTTTTTTTTTCAGTAGTGCTCCGGAGCATGCGACGCGTTGCCTGATGAGCATTGCTCAATTCCAGTAGATATGTCTATATCTACGCACAGCATCTCCCAGTTCTCTGTTTCCAACAAGCACTTCAACAAAGCGCATAAAAAAGCGCGGACACGCAGGCGCAGGCGCAGAGAATGTTTGCCTGCCAATGCCTGCTAGCGCAGAAACCAGCGCCTTCCGCTGGGATTCGTAGAGAGGGCAGTCGCAACACAGATGTTGGAGAGTCTCGGGCTCTTGGCGGCGTTCACAGTACGGGCTGTCCGCACGGTCGATTGAGATTTGCATAGCGTCGAGTGAAGGCGATGCCCAGGCAAATTCAATGAAACATGCTTGGTTGGCATCGCTTGAAACATAAGCATCTTTGTATTAGCAAATTATGCTCCCACAATAGCAAAAAAAAAAAATCCTACGATTCTCTCATTGAGATGTGGCTTCGTGAACCATAAGAAACTTCTCAAGAACTGTAAATCCCGCTCTTACTTAGTGCGCCACAAAAGAATCAAGAACACTAGAGATGGGTGGCGAGGCCTCCTTGAAGCTCTCCTAACACCTGGGCATGGCGTCATGGCATTTGACGCCGTCTTCTCGAACTTAATTTTTTTTATCGGTACAGATGAAGTATATTGTAGCGTTAAAGTGCCAAAAACTGGACTTAGAAAGCTTCGAGAAGCTTTCCTTCAATAAAATGGCTCCGATACGAAAAAATACTTTGATATGTGCGTGACGTCACGCTGGCGTCCTAACGCCGAGGGTTCGGCCCGAAGAGTTAAGAATTTGAACTGAGACGTTCATATGTTTTGCGAACAAACCTATTGCCGCAATAAAAATGAAAAGGGAGATTTTAAAGAATAACCCGTAAGTTTAAGCTCATTAAGTCTTTTCTCTCTTTAAGCTTTTACATTGAGCAGAGTTATGGGACATGGGTTGCCTCAGCCTTGGCTGCATGCCAAGCGATTATTTTTGAGGGCTTCCTTTTTGCCACTACGCACAGGTTCAACCCGGAGAACAAACCGACCATCCACCCGGTCAGTTTCCAGCCGTTCGGAAAAGGCCCCAGGGCATGCCAAGGTCGAAGTTTCGCTCTCCTCGAGATGAAGCTTATTCTGTGTAAAGTTCTCGCCAGATTCAAGCTTTCCGTGGATGAGGAGCACCACGAGGTGAGCGACAAAATTCTCACGCCTTTGCTCGTCGGCATTCACGGTGTCATATAACGAAAAATCGATAAAAATTGCTAGCTTTGTTCTCAATACATCCTCGTCCATCTTTCGGTTTGGATTTAGTAACCAAGCAACCAGCACAAAAGCAATTTCAATCAACGTAATGTTTTCCTGCCTAGGTAGACATAATAAGTAACATCGTGTGTCCTATAGCTTCCGTGCGCAATAACAGCCTGTGGTTCCATGAGATCTTATGTAAAAAGCGTTGCTTCTATATATGGCCACAAGGATTATTGGATGTGGTTCGTACAAAGCCCTATCGATGGTCCATACAATAGTTACTTTATTATAATAACAGCACAGGCATATTGCCTTCCAAATGCAGTCGGACGTCTTTACGAAGTCTGCAACAGGAGACGTTTGATACGCTACACAATTCCAAGAATGCTTGCCTACTCCGTCAAGTGTATGCTTTCACACCAGTGCGGTGTATTGGTACAAAATAAAATTTAATTACTGTCTGTGCTATTTCAGAATGGGCTTCAGCTGAGCTCTGCTTTCATTGCTTCTTTCTCCCCAAGTGGAGTCTGGATGAAGCTGGAGAAGTCAGAAGTGTGTTCAGAAGACCTGTGATTAGCTTTATTCTATTTAGTTGTCACCAGAGCCCGTGCCATATTTTCGATTAATTTTGTATGGTCTAGATTGCTGTGTATCCTTGTTTTTTTTTCGCTTTATGTCTTTTGTAGCTTGGTTTTCCTCGTAGCAAGCTTTTCTTTTCTTTTTTTTGTACTTTGCTTTGGTGTTGTAACCTCCTTTTGTGTTGTAGTTTGCTTTTGTTTTGCAGCTTGCTTCAGTTTATATCTGGGCAACCTTTATTTTTTTTTAGTACTTTTCGCGGACTGCCGGGCTTGGGCTCACCGGTTTTTGAATTTGTACTATATTCATGAAATGAAGTATATTATTATTATTATTATTAGTAGTAGTAGTAGTAGTAGTAGTATTGAATGAGGTTTTATTATTGATAGACAACATAAAGTACAACGCAATATTACACAGGAGGAGGTCCCGAGGTCAAAGACTGTAATGGGACATCCTGTACAGCGTATAAGTAAAAATATAAACAAGAGTTGCAACAAATAGTATTCAAAAGATAAAGATATTCAAAAGATAACAAACTTAGTAATGCTTTAGGTTTGGCAGTACTATACAAATCAGCTGCAGACGTGCTAGTAAAAAAGTATAACCGTTATTATTACATTCGATTAATTACAGAAAAATAACGCCATTATGAAAGTAAATTGATAATGAGACCTAACCAAATAAACTTTTATTTGTGTTGCGTAGCCAAATGTACATTTGGAAGGGAAGAAAGGGGAAAAAATACTTAACTAAGTGGTTGCAGATGATAAAATGTGGTCTTTTAGTTGTCGTTTAAATTGAAATGATTTACATAACTTAATAGTAGGAGGTAGTGTGTTCCAAAAAGAAACGGACGAAAAGTGCACACTCTGCTTACCATAATTTGCACGTACCATGGGAAGAATAAAGATAGTGTTTAGTGCAAATCGCGTAATATTAGACACGTTTGAGATATCAGTTTGCTTTTGTTTTGTAGCTTGCTTCAGTTTATAGCTGGCTAAACGTGCTTGTATTTTTTAAGTACTTGTCGCTGACTGCCGGGTACAGCCCGACAAGCCTTCTTGGCTTGGGCTGACCGGTCTTTGAATTTGTACTATTTTCATGAAATGAAGGATATTATTGTTATTATTATTTACCACTTTTTTTTTCATGATACAGGCGGCCAGATTCCTTTACATCTGGATACGAAGTTGCCGTTTGAACTAGTCGACGCTCGAAAGGTGCACAAGAAAACATCATCCAATGCAATTATATTAATTGTACGTTCTTAAGATACACATAATCAGCGTACACGGCGTTTTTTATCAAGTCTGTCAAAGCTTCCTTGCTGGAGTTATTGAAACTTTAAACTCGTAGTTTCTTCCATGTGAGAATATTATCAACAACGGACGCCAGAAAACGGGTGGTATATTAAATTTCTTTCACTTATAAAGTAATCATAATTATATGTTTTTCGTTAGTGCCGTTCGGCGGCCCTTCACAATGGAACTCTTGTAGGTGCTGTCCATAGGATAAGAAAGCTGTTTTCGAGAAGCCCAAAAAGTGCTTCTCAGCTAGGCGCTGGGGCTATACAGATTACGTGTGCAAACACGTTGGCTGATTAAGTTTGGCAACGTCTCCAAGTCAATATTACGCAAGACGAACCATTTGAACAATTTTATACTGCTTATTTAATGAAGTACGCAGTCGTGCCTACTCTTGGTAAGCCGGATAGTATCGTCAGTACCCCCGTACAGTGTACACATACTCTGTGTCGCAAGAATGACTCCCATCGCAAGAATGACGCAACGCAAGAATGACTCCCGTCGATTAGGCGCCATATTGATCGCTTGCAGTTCGATCTAGACAAAGGCAGGTGAACATTGGTACTGAAGAAACTTAGTAGCTTCCACTTTATGCATCCGTCGGAGGTCAGCACCACCGCGAGCACTGCCACCTGTAAGGTTTCCTCCCATGCCATGTGAATGTGTACCCCATGTTAAGGACCGCCATTGGTTTTATTTATTATCGCCTGGATGTGGTCTTCCATAATGGTAGCATAGAGTAGTATCTTCGGCGGGCGCAGGTCTTTTCCATGCGGCACGCGAGGTGATACGCATTTTACCGTGAAGTGTCGCATTTGTTGCCAGTGTTTTGAACGTTCTCTTCTCTTATCATTGCCATGCAATAAAATCGCTGCAAAACATGGGACTCAGGTGTGGGTGGATTGGGTACCAGGCCACGCGGGCAACCCTGGCATCGAGGTTGTGTGCAGCACTGCTCGTACTTGTTCCTTCTTTGCTGGGAGATCAGGATCGTACGTGGGCTGAGGAATGTGCCGCCCAGCCCAGGACGCTAAGAGAATGAATCCAACGAAACAAACGACTGGAACACCAGTACTCACGAACAAAGAAGCGATAGTCTTTGCGCTCGAGGAGTGGCGAGCGTACGTGCCTGTACTTGAGGTCATACCCCTCATGCTCTCCGCTTTCCCAGGCCTCCAAGATGCCCGTAATCGCCATCGTGGTACAGCGAAAACTCTAGAGAAGTGGATCTCTCCGCCCTCGGCGGTGGCCAGCGCTGCCCTGTGGGACATCGCCCCGAAGACTGACGTCGCTAGGGCTTCAGCGGCGATGCGGGTTCGCCTCCATCCCCCTCTCCTCTAATACCCTACCCATCTCCCCAAACCAGAGCATAGACCACAGAACCATCGTTCTTTCAATAAAATTGATTCATTGATCATATTGTGCTATCCGGATCGCAGAGTGCTCTTGACTGCCGATAATCGATGCTTCAATACGATACTTGTCACTACAGCCAAGAGATCAACTTTGTCAAGAGCTTTCTTCTTGGCGGCTGATAGTATATTGTGACGTCCTTCTTAAATAAAACGGCCTGCCTCCCCTCACATTATTATTTATATCTTATTTTTTTCGTGTGCCCGGCGTACCGTGAGATCAATAGAATGATCGCGCTCTTTTTCAACGTTTGTTACTACTCAGTATGCCGGGCAATCGGCGATTGATTGACGCTTCCAGACTGCAGTGATTTCCGCTTTCACCGGATCTAAGTCAAAAGAAGCTTTGAAGGAAGACGTTTCTTTTTTAATAACTTTAATCACTGTCACTTGTTTTGATAGAAGTAGAAAGGACTCATTGATAGAAGCACTCTACCCGATAAGCACCATCGGATCTGACAGCCGAAAACTTTCGTTCAGAATACGATTTGTTTATTCTGTCCTTAGTACTGCCGAACAAAAGTAATTTAAGAATTAGGGCACCAGCACACGCATTGACACACCAGCACACCACTGCATTGACAGAACGCATTATTATCTAGAGGCCACAAACCCGGAGAGGTCGGCGGCCAGGTCGCTGATCCACATTGTCCTATCCACTGGTCAGGAAAGTTTTCATCGAGGAACTGCCTGCCCTTACGGAAGACTATATGACGGTGCTTCATAGTAATGAAATTATACCTGCACAGTGCGGGATGCTCAGAGGCAGCTAAGGCACAAACTCGGACACAACACCTTTCGAAACGTGTTCTTTATATCTGTCACCTCGTCAAGTTTAATGAATAAAGGGGAAACCGAGAAAAGGGGGAGGGGGGGGGTCATCCTGAATAATGCCACATCACACATTAGCTGCTTGCCTGACATAGCACTTGCGTTAGCATAGTCACTTCCAGCTGTTATCTCACCAGTACAACCGTACGGTTCTTACAAAACTAATCTATATCAAAGCAAAGAACATTCTGCAAAAATTCGGGCAGATCTCACCTACGATAGACTTTCTATCCACGTATGCGATTACCCAAAACGTATAGTATGAGGTACGTACCACCCTGAAGCTAGCTCCTCTATCACACTTCTCTTTGGACACGCGGCGCTATGGAGTGTTGCCACCGCAAAGTCCACGCGAACGTCCTTGCGTGGCCTCCGAGATCGCGCAGCCTCCGAGATCGTACCGGCGCTGGGATGAGGCGTTACTGCCAGCCAAGCATTCATATCTTGTACTAATAGCACCTAGCCCGATATTCGAGCTGATTAATGCCTATTCTAATGGAATCAATCTATTATTTATTTGTATCTCTATTACCTGTCCATATAGGTATGCTACTCTTAGCTCCGTCTTTTTGCCTTTCCATGTGCCGCAAATCCATAAATGCTCCTTACATGACTCTTTCACACTCTGCCACTTTATAGCCAGCCTAATTATTATGTCTACACTTCCGTCATTCTGTTGCACCCCTAGCATACAACACTGCCAATAACAGGCGGCTCCTCCGAATCTCGCAGATGCGTTTAGGGCCAGGTGTGCACTCTATGGGCTCCGTTAATCAGCTGCTTTTTGATTTCCAGCAATTTTTCCTGCTTGCGGCCACTTGCATGTCTATGCAACAAATTTTAACATCGCTGCATACATCCTTTGCGCGCTTTTTCTTAACTGCATGTGATTTAATTCTGCTCTTTGTCGGTGTTTCGCGACACTCAATACTTAATCTAACTTCCTGATTGCCTGCGCCCCGCCTAAGAAGGCTACTGCCTCTAGCATGAATGAACGTCCAACAGGTGCTGCTACATTATCGCTAAAACGTATCTCGTCACGTAGAAAAGCGCCTTCCCGGACTGCTCGCTGCATTTCTGGGTGTATGTCAATGAACGTAAAATTCATTGCCTTAGCTAGCGTTCAATTTTTCCTGTTTACTGCATGCACTGAGATTTCGGTTTAATTATCCTGCCTTTGAGCATTTGGCACCGTCCTGCAGTGTTATTTTCACTTTCTTTGAAACAATCCACCGATCGGTGACCGATTCAGCTATTTCTCCCTCAATCGGCGTCCCTCGTTCCTTCAGTATGCCAATCACTCCGCCCATTATGACCACGAGGTGCCTCTCCTCCATTCTGTCTCACATGTGTTGCTTGGCTTTGGCTATCACTTCCCAAATCGGTTTCCCCTGAAACGGGCTAATCTGGACGCGCTCGCCTCTATTATCAACGCTTTTACTTTACGCGTGTTTGAATGCCCTAGGACGACAACTCGACGCTTATTCTCCACCTGGCCGCCAAAAACTGCACTTAAGGCCGCGATGCCCCCCTCCCTTCTATTATCCTCATCATTCGCCTTGTTCCCTTCTTCCGTGGCTGGCACGCCCGCGGTAGCCTCTCCGTCATCGTCACTGACGTGTCCGCCACCGCTTTTCCGCGTGGTGGTTTCGTCCTCCTTTGCTGCTCTCGCTTCGAAGCCAGTCACATTTGCTTTGCTTGTCTCGAAACGTTCACCATTGCTTTGCGGAATGGTGGGCTTCATCTTCATTTATACGTTGGCTAGCTTATCTTCTTCCACCTTCCTCGTCTTCTGCTAGATCTGGAGTTCCTTTTCCAGCTTCCCAACCAGCATAAGCTAGTTTATCCTTCTTCTCTCGTCGGTCTAGTCGCGACCCTAGCACACACATATTACAAATAAAATCTGCCCCGTTCACATCGCCTAACAACTGAAACCGCTCTTCTTCCAACGCATAGGAACGCTCGCACTCAGGACAACGCAGGTCTGGGTTCCTCCTAGTACCGACAATACTTTTGTAGTAGCAAAGCGTAGCAAAAATGTGACCATACCTTGAGAACTCCCCTTCATCCCCTCCACTCTCCCTTCATCCCCATCACTCTAGAAACAGTTGCACCCTATGGGGTGTATATTGGCCACACAACAATAATCGTCGTCTGTCTTGCCCGAATTTCCTTTCTTGAAAACGCTGCGCTCGCTACTTCCCTGTCGAGAATGTTCTGTCGTGCTAATAACGCCCACGGCGTTCGTGACTTGGAAGAACCGGGCTCGCAGCGTTAAAGAAAGGACATGCGGACAAGGCAGATGACGATTATTGTTGTGTGGAAAGGTACGACCCAAAGCGTGCAACTGTTTTTAGTGTGTTTTTTTCTTAGACTTGCCTATCTTGTACCGCTACCTATGTCTGTAAAGGATCCGGTCTTATCAATCTCTTCCCTGCTATTTTCCCACCAATTCTCCAAATGTCTCTTACTTACCTCGACTGCTGACGGGCTGATGCTTCCGTCCACTTTAAATCCAAGTGCTTCTACAAGGTGTACATTATCTAGGGGTCTCACTGGGTGAATCCCTTCGCATTTGATAAGAATGTGCTGAATGGTCTCAGGATTTCTGCTGCAGCATACGCATGCCTCGTCTATTTGCGAATAGCTGCAGCTCAAGCCTCAAGTAGCAAGGCACTTTCCTTCGTGTTATAGTACAGATTTTCCCTATAAATTTCTTCCTTCGTGTTCTTTCAAATCTCCATTCTCCTTTCCTCGCATCCAATTCAATGTCGCTTTCTCTCACTTTCTTTCTGATGACTCCTGGTTGCCTATTTACACTTTCAATTGCCCTGTACTTGGTTGCCAACTTTCCTGACCTCTTCCTCCATTCGGTGTCCAGGCAATTCAGGTACAGACACTTGTGCCCTTTGGCCGCGCATTAATTTTGATCCAAGGTTCCCGAGTATTCAAACCTAATTTTGCTCTGCGCTTCTCTGAATTCAAACGAAGCACAACCCATGTCACACTGCATTGCCTCATTTGTGCTTTTGCCGTGAGCTCCCAAAGTCAACCAGCTGCCGTTCATTCTATCATTCTATCGATTTTATTAATTATTGCTTTAACGACATTGTATTCCATCCCGTGCGTAAATACAGAAAAGTACTCTCAGTCTAGTGACCAGACAGCCGTCTTCAGCTTTCGCTGCAGCAGTCGTGTTGGTTCGCACCGGAGCATCGGCCGCGGCCGCTTCAATTGACTTGGCGTAAAAGCGTGCGCGTGTTTTCCTGTGGCACGCGCCAAGAATGAGGATATTAGAGGCTCGCATGCACATCAGAACGGCGATGACATGCAACTGCCCTTCTCGTACCACTTTAGCAGATGTAGCGGAGGCGCCTATCGTTCTCTTCGCCCTGTTGCATGCCTTAGTTTGGCTTGGCTTGGCTCGACTTCGTTGGCATTGTCGACAAGTTAGTGATCGAACGCTACGGTTTGAAAGCAACGATCACATATTCTAGTGGAATTTAACATATTGGAAAATAATTATTGGACGAAAGTGGGTTTGAGGCGTGTCTTCTTTTTTTTTACTATCGTCATCGTCATCATGTTCAAATGACATTAGTTTTCGAAGTGTGACAGCGCGCTGTGATAATCACATTATCGCAACAAATGTCATTTGTTGGAAATGACATTAAATTTGCCGTGTGACAGGGGTATAACTTCTAGCCTCGGCATTTGCGCGTGGAGTGTCGCCACCTTGCGGAGGAGGCGGTAGTTAAGTGATTGACACTATAGTCGGATACAACTTTAGAAAAAAGGGGAGGCCCCGCCCAGATGACCGAAGCGCAACAGCCGATTGCCTCCGCGACTAAAATAGTCCCGCTCGAAACATCGTGCTCCTGAAACGCGTAATTCTCGGTATAAATAAAGACCTTTGCATTTTGATGACTGGTTTATTAGAGATCTCATGTGCTACAGCACATGCCGGATAGCGGCAGAAAAATAACCCCGTGCCTTTCACAACGCTGCCCGTCGTCTGCTCTTTAGCTCCATTGCAAGCGACAAAAGTAGAAAGAGCAGCTCTGCAACGCTTTTGCGCTTGTTCACTTGTACACGGCGTATCTACTACTCGTTTCTCAAGCATAAAATGAATCAGTTGCTATTGAAAAAGTACTTATATAAAACAATGCATTTATCGCAACCATTACAAACCTGGGGCGAGAATACGGTCGAGGCAGGAAGGCGCAAAAATGCTTCATTCATCGTTTTAAATAAGTACTCGTGGTTTTAAATAGCATAAAATTTATATTTTTTGGTTTTGTGTTTTAACAATTTCACAGCACGCGTTCTACAGCTTGCGAGTGCAGTGAGAACTGGTGGACAGCAATCAATCGACGGTGCCACACAACGCTTGAACACCGTCGCTAGACGCTCGGCTATCTCACTGCTGATACAGAGGTTTAGCTTGTCCGGTATTCCGGTAAAACGCAGGCGGACGGGGCATTGAGGCGTTGGGGCAGCAACACGATTATGCCAGTGCCGAAAATTTACACCAGCAGCGAAGAAGAATACGCTCGGTTAATGCAATTTTAACTGTTTCTGTCTGTTTGAGCACTGCGCCACCAGGTGGCTGCACCATGCAGACCACTCGACAGCTCACGTTTACGCCTCCGCCCCAACACCCCGGGCGTCCGCCTGCGTTTTACCGGAATACCGGAAAAGCTAAACCTCTCTATTGATAGTTTACGCTAAGTTGACGGCGACAAATCTTTGCGTTGAAGGCTTCTTCTGCAAATAGTTTTTGTTGCGCGCACTTTTCTGATTACTCCTGAGAATGGTTTTGCTTCATCACTTCACCCCGTCCGACGAAAAACGCAGCGACACAGTATACGAACACCCCCGCCGCTACCGTAGGCACCAGTCTTTGGAAAACTTTCTCACCGTAACTTCACTCGGGAGCGAAATAAAACAACATGGAACAAGCACGCAGGATGTGTGTTCGCAGCGGTCGCCGCGGGAACCTGTTTTCAGGCAAAGCGTAGCGCAGCGCCAGCGATGCTCGCTGCAATGTTCTTTCACCGGATCACGGCTCAGAATCTATGCACGCGGCACAAATGGCGCACCGTAATCTCGCTGTAATATTTCCGGCATGATAGACCATCACAAACAGTTCTGGAATTCACTCTGACGAGGGGCTGAAGCACACAGCTGACGCGACCTCGCCCAGTTCGAAGCGCGGGCGGCCATCTTCTCCGTGGGCGGGGTCACCGGCTGTCTGGCTCATGACGTTTGTCCAGAGCGCGCGCCCATTGGTGGATGCTCGTGTGCCTCCGCCTCGAAGGAGTAAACGCCCCCTTTTTTCTAAAGTTGTATCCGACTATAGGTGGCAGCACGTTAAAGGTAACAGCGCATACAGACTCACATCCCACCCAATTTTAGGCTCGTTACACTCGTTTTTTTTATTATTATGTGCTGAGTTATTTTCTGTTGCTGCGTATTCCTGGCATGATGAGGTATCATTTAGTACCATTGTCTTGTTCATTCGTCACCTACAAGTGAACTTACCCACGGTTTCTTTCCAGAAGTGGTTGCAAGATACCCAGATATGAGGTATGCCCAATCTGTATGGTTTCCGCTGAGAAGTCATTGTCGTGAAAAAGCCATCATCGATCATCCATGTGTCGCGTGCACAGACGGCACTGTCGTAGTGTCACGGGTTTGCATGGATAGGATGGAAATGGCGCTAGAAGAAATTATTGTCGGATCTAATCTATCATACAAACCGTCGGGCCTACAGTATAGCAGCAGCTCCAAGGTTTCTTTATTGTGGATGACAATGTGTTGCTTTCTAACGGGCAAATTGATATACTATCTCTAGCTAGTATCTGTGTACACGAAGGTGAGACTTAGAATTGAAATATAGCGTTAAGAAATCAGGTCTTATGGCATTCGCTGAAAACAGTGAACAGAAAGTCTCCATACAGGGCCAGGAAGTACCTCGGTTAAAAGAATACAAATACCTCGGTTTATGGATAAACGAGTTCAACAGATATATGGAAACACATGAAACACTAATAGCAAAGCGGAAGAAAAAGGTAGCCATAATGAAACACATAGCTCATAGGGGATAATATAGGTACGAGGTGCTCCTTGGTATGTGGATAGGTGCAATGGGTCCAGGACTTACATTGGGAAATGCACTTGTTTTCTTGAAGTCGTACGTATATTCAGGACGCGACGGCAACCAAAGGTCCGTGGGACGCCTCGCGTTGGGCACTCACGTGAGAACTACAAATGAAAACTACAATTTGACAGGTTTGAAGTCACGGAAGCTAAGCATAAAATTGATTTCGAAGAACGATTCAGGAATATGCAAAAAAGTAAATAGGTTGCAAGAGTATTCAAGTACTTGTGCAGAGAAAAAAATTACTCCCAGTTGAGGAGAATAACTAGAAAGCACAACAGCAAAAATTCGACAGGTATAGTAAGCAACATGGCAACAAATAACGTTAAATACAATATCAGAGAGGCTGAAATGGTCTCTTTGGTAGCGGAAATAGTAAAGAAACCCACTATCTGCAACTACCGAAAAGTTAGAAGCGAATTCGCTTGTAACTTTTTGGTAGTTGCTGATAGTAGGAATTCGCTTCTAACTTTTGGGTAGTTAGAAGCGAATTTTCGGTAGTTAGAAGTGAATTTTCGGCAGTTCGTAAAGCGCGGGATCTGATTCGTTGTGTCAGAGCAGCCGAAAATTCACAAGCCGGATGTCCCGGTACGACCAATTGTGGACTATACACGCTCGCCGCTGTACGAACTGCCCGGCTACCTGCACCGCATTCTTAGGCCGCTTGCAGGACTCACGCCAACTTCCGTCATAGACTCCGCTCATTTCATTGAGTAAATAAGAAGCGCCTGCATTGACGATGATGAAGTCATGATCTCCTTTGAAGTAAAGTCAATGTTTACATGCATGCCTATTCACTATGCGGTCGAGTGCTGGAGGAAACGTCTCGAGGCTGACTCTTCTTTGCCCGAACGCACGCCATTCGAATCCCACGACCTTTGCCGCCTTCTAAAATTTTGCCTTGAAAATACGTACTTCATCGTTAACAAGGAGTATTACAAGCAACTATTCGGCACAGCGATGGGAGCCTCTATGTCCGTCGTTTGCACCAACGTTGCTCTAGAGGATCTGGAAAGTGCCGCCTTATCTCCGTTTGGGACGCGACCAAAGCTATTTCTAAGATACATGCACGACTGCTTCTGCATTATCCCTCGCCGCCACACAACAGATTTCATCGAGCACCTAAATTCATCCAAGCCTAGTGTACAGTTCACGGCTGAGAGGAACGGAATGGGCGAATTCACTTCCTGGATATTCTCGTAAAAATGACTTCAAGCGGCTTGAGGACTAGTGTGTACAGAAAGTCAACGCACACGAGAACGTACCTGAGCTTCGACTCGGCGCACCCACTTGGGGAAAAGCGACCGGTCGCAGCAGCACTCTTTTCCTGGACATTCCGCGTCTGATCCAGCCCCACGAAACGTAGGCAAGAGCTACAGGTTGTGAAAAGGAACCTGTTGAACAGTGGTTACCCTCTACAACGGTCCAGAACGCAGGAGCGCAAATCGGCGAAGCCCCGCCGTGAAACAGCGAAAGAAACAGTGAAGCGCGTTGCAGTACCCTACACAGTGGGAACAAGCAAAGCACTTGCACGAATTTTCAAGGGCTACGGTATTGAAATCGCTCATGTGCCTTCCCGAAAACTTGGCCATCAGCTGGTTCGCGCAAAAGAATCTTTGAAACACAAGGACTACCCGGGCGTGATATACAAGATACCCTGCAAGGAGTGACGCGTCTTACATCGGCAAGAGTGGAAATCTTAAACGGCGCTTGAAACAACACATGAACGACATCTCCAAGGGCCACACAGCCGCGAACATTCTGGCAAAATATCACGAACTAACCGGACACATCATTGACTGGGGCGCGGCAGCCACCATCATATAAGAGAAACACTTTTCTGCCTGTTTGCTTTTAGAAACATTTTACATCCACTCAACTAGACACACGATAAACAGGACGCGGGGTAATCTTCCTCAGATATACATCTGAACGCTGCGCCACCTCACCCATAAAATGCCGCACGCCCATGCTTACACCTTCATTGTGATCAAGGGACCCATACGGGGCACGAAACGTCTGTCCTTTATTTTTCTTTTATTCTTGGCGAGTGCACGGTTTTTGGCACCAATATGTTTCCTCTCCAGACGAGTTTTCGTCGAACACTTGAATACGAAAGCTTAAAGTCCCACCTGCACTGCAGTTCTGATGAAGTGGTGAGGCTTTCCTGCCTTGGGGGTATCTGTTTGAAAACATTTGAAAGCAATAGGTAGTGGCTGCCTTTGAAGGCGCGCTGCATGGTACGCTGCTGCTCGGTGCTGCAGCGCCGGACGTGCGCGCCCGGTGTCAGCCTTATTCACACGTGGCCGCAGGACAAGAAGATGCGTGAAGCTCGGTTCGCGAAACTTAGAACCGCCAAACAGCCATCGCCTACAACTCGGGTATGCAGCAAGCACAGACCCGAGTAAGTTTGCTGCATGGTTCTCGGGACTGCGATGTTCGTTGAGTAGCAGAAAACGCGCACTGAGACACTCGCCCGCGCCCGCTGCCCGGCTAATGTCATAACGCTTTGGTCTGTGAACTTGTTGATGCTAGATACTGGCAAGTACGTCGCAATGGAAAGGCAGCGGTCAGAAGCACATTAATAAAAGGCCTGGCATATGGTTATGTTTGTGCTATGAATTAATGTAGTGGATTACGAAAAAGAAGCAGTGGGAAATCGCGCGCTGAGAAGACCGGTAAACATACAGTGCGACGCAACCTTACACATAATATAGAAATGTCGAAGCATTTAGAAAAAGAAAAAAAAAGCGATTGAGTCGTCGCCACGGGATATCACAGTCGCCGTAGGCATCGAAGTCTCTATAACGAATTTATTTTGGAACCGCCGTGATAGCGTCCACGCAACAATTGTTGCTTGTGTACTGTCAAATGCTCAGATTCTGCGGCCTAAAGCTCATGGCACGGTGCGAAAACGCGCTTGCAGCGAAAGCGAAACATTGTGCGTGGTGTAATGGTTGAGGTCGAGCATGAAATAGATGGTAGCTGGCCCACGCCGTCGTCCAACTTATCCGCGCTGAGAACGTTGTTGAAGGGAGAGACCTGTTCTCATCGAGAACAAGGAATATGGGTTTATTTACAGTATTTACATGAGAACGTTGCAGTTAATCACTCTAACATGACTGACAAAGGAATGCACTCTCAGCAGCCGCACAACAGCTGCTTCTAAACACTCTGTCCTCCCTAGATCCCTAGGTGAGGGAAGAACGGCCGTTCAATCTGCTACCATTGCCATTTGTTGGGCGTGTTGGTAAACTGACTTGGAAATCATATTTAGCGCCAGCAAACAAGGACAGAAGGGGAGACAACACCACAATGCGCTATTCTACATCTATTCTGCACCAATTCGGAGCGTTCAAAGTCATCGTAGCCTTTGAAGGGAGGGTTTACACACACACTTCCGCACAAGTTTCACTGACCACGCCGAGGTGAGTGGGTTCTCGCGGACACGGTGCTTGACCCGAGCCGGCTCCTCTTCAACCCAGTGTTAACTCCGCAGACAATGGCCGCCGCGTCTGTCCATGACTTCTAAGCTGCGTAAGACGGCAGCACAAAATATCTTTCAGGGGCTCCCTTGCTTCAAACAGCCCGTGGCGGCCACGGCGAATCCACGAACAATACTTGGTACGCCGACCGCGTTTAGTCATAGTGGCGCCGAGTGTGCCGTTGATGCGGCACACCGTCGTCCCTACAAAACGACAGATGGGACTCCGTAGCCCCGTTTACATGAATGCGACAGTGGCGCATCGCATTTCCAAGCGCATTTGGGAAAGGCGATGCGACGCAGTTTACATGTAGCGCCTTAACTTTCGCGAGAACGTAGCGCCACATGGTGCCATATAAGGGAAGTGCAACCGACTTCCGGTGTAACTGGTTTCCGGTAGTAGGCCGAGTGCATGTTGGTGGTTGAGTGCCGAGAAATAGACAGCTTTAGTCTAGCGTACGCAACTTATAGCGTAGGCTATACGCTATAGTGTAGCGGACGCAAAGCCGCGCACGTGTTTTGCAGCTTTAGTTGGCCAGCGAGATCTTCAGATCTCAGAGGCCATATGCCGTCGTTGCGGCTATTTTCCGACTCCAGCGATAGGTAGCGCTGACAACTTGAATGTTTCTTTCGTTAGGCTTCCACTCGTTCGAAACGAGAAGCGATCTCGAAAACACTACAAGGGTATCCGTAATACTCTGTCGTCGAAGCGGCCTGAGACTAAGCGAAAGCCGTTTACACAAACATTTGCTGCGAACGAAGTGCATTTTACAAAAGCAACGCCAAATTCAATTCGAAGCGGGCAGCCGGGACCGCCGCCATGTTGATGGCTAATTCCTTCCCATCATTCCTAATGCGACGATCCTGCGTTTACATGCTCCGCGAGAGTCGACTCGCGCCCGTAAATCTACCCTCGCCTGGCGCATTAATGCGATGCGCCTTCCTAGCGCATTACTGCTGTTTAGATGAATGTTATGCGCTAGAAATGCGATGCGATGCGACACTGTCGCATTCATGTAAACGCGGCTCGTAAGTTCTCGCCCCAATACTGCGCATGGGCGGAAAAATAACCGATATGCGCTATGCTACCTCTAGGGATTTTTGTTCGCCTGTGCATAGGCACTTCGCTGGAGAAAGCTGTTTGCTCTTTGCATCCCTAGGCGAATCCAAGCTGGCTCGAAAGCACGGCGTGCGCGGGAAAGAAGGAGGGCGCGAGGCGATAGTAGTTCATTGTTTCGCGATTGTAGCATATCAAAACATGGCAATCGCAAGGGGATGAGTCTGTCTGACTCGGCCTACATTAATGCCAAAGCATTCGTCCTACCGATGTATTAGATATTGTCACGTGGTGGTGACGTGGTAGAACATAGTAGCAAATACTGTGAAAGACAAAACTAACTTTTATTGGGCGAACCTGTGCCCACAAAAACAGGCTACACTTATAGCACAACGATAGCGGCGAACACAGTCGGCGATCGTCGAAAATCTGATCAGCGGGTCAAGTGCGTCGGCTTTTATAGATCGGTGGTCAAATGTTCCAGATTAACCGCTGGGACCCGCGTGTCTTCCACAAAGTTCTACACTAATCGCGTCGCGCATAGATGCAATCAGATTACACAAGTTGCGGTGAAAGACAGTGGACGGGACCATCGATAACATTCCAGAAACTTCTTTTACATGCAGGCGCGTCTTGCGCTGTGCGATAACATTTGTTAGGCGGCAACACGTGGTCGCCAGATAAAGTTAAGTACGTGTGTCAATATCAATGTAGGTGGGCAGATTGCCTAAACAAAACTCCTGTAACGGTGTGGAGCCACGTTTACCTAGTACCCGTCAGAAGGACAAACTAAAAAAAAAGAAGCGTTGTGACTTATTTATATAGCCATGAACTAATGTGTACATTGGGTTACGTGATACATATTATAGTGACAGCGCGAGCCTTGTCCTGACTGCGGGTAGGAAACGCACGAACACGTTAAGGTTACTGAGCCGTAACCTTTCTCCTAACTTTACTCCTTTTTTATTGAATGGGAAGGATAAAGAATGCCTTTACGCATAACTCAGAAGTCCCAACAGATGGCTAATGCTCCATTGAAAATTTCAACACGATAAGCTAGCCCGCGTATCTGCACTATCAGAAAAATAAAGAATCTATTCAACACCATCGCACATGCTGGCAACTAAGGCATCAGTAATTGATATCCTGATTGACCACCATGAAAAATTATTGGTAACACGACCCTGCTAGACCACTGAAACAACTCCGATGTAGCTCATGTCACCCACCTCGGAGCATGACCGTGGTCTGAAGGGGCGTCCCATGAAGACAAGCGGACATGTAGCAGCAGATTGTGCACGTTGCATGAAAATTAATGCCGCACCACTCCAACAAAAAAAAATCTTCCAACCAAAAATCCGTGACAGGACTAAAACTTGTGTTTACCTGATGTCAAATAAAGCGCTTAATTAGTTTCATTAAAAAACAAACCGTTTTTAAATTTCTACGAGAATATCCAGGAAGTGAATTCGCCCATTCCGTTCCTCTCAGCCGTGAACTGTACACTAGGCTTGGATGACTTTAGGTGCTCGATGAAATCTGTTGTGTGGCGGCGAGGGATAATGCAGAAGCAGTCGTGCATGTATCTTAGAAATAGCTTTGGTCGCGTCCCAAACGGAGATAAGGCGGCACTTTCCAGATCCTCTAGAGCAATGTTGGTGCAAACGACGGACATAGAGGCTCCCATCGCTGTGCCGAATAGTTGCTTGTAATACTCCTTGTTAACGATGAAGTACGTATTTTCAAGGCAAAATTTTAGAAGGCGGCAAAGGTCGTGGGATTCGAATGGCGTGCGTTCGGGCAAAGAAGAGTCAGCCTCGAGACGTTTCCTCCAGCACTCGACCGCATAGTGAATAGGCATGCATGTAAACATTGACTTTACTTCAAAGGAGATCATGACTTCATCATCGTCAATGCAGGCGCTTCTTATTTACTCAATGAAATGAGCGGAGTCTATGACGGAAGTTGGCGTGAGTCCTGCAAGCGGCCTAAGAATGCGGTGCAGGTAGCCGGGCAGTTCGTACAGCGGCGAGCGTGTATAGTCCACAATTGGTCGTACCGGGACATCCGGCTTGTGAATTTTCGGCTGCTCTGACACAACGAATCAGATCCCGCGCTTTACGAACTGCCGAAAATTCACTTCTAACTACCGAAAATTCGCTTCTAACTACCCAAAAGTTAGAAGCGAATTCCTACTATCAGCAACTACCAAAAAGTTACAAGCGAATTCGCTTCTAACTTTTCGGTAGTTGCAGATAGTGGGTTTCTTTACTATTTCCGCTACCAAAGAGACCATTTCAGCCTCTCTGATATTGTATTTAACGTTATTTGTTGCCATGTTGCTTACTATACCTGTCGAATTTTTGCTGTTGTGCTTTCTAGTTATTCTCCTCAACTGGGAGTAATTTTTTTCTCTGCACAAGTACTTGAATACTCTTGCAACCTATTTACTTTTTTGCATATTCCTGAATCGTTCTTCGAAATCAATTTTATGCTTAGCTTCCGTGACTTCAAACCTGTCAAATTGTAGTTTTCATTTGTAGTTCTCACGTGAGTGCCCAACGCGAGGCGTCCCACGGACCTTTGGTTGCCGTCGCGTCCTGAATATACGTACGACTTCAAGAAAACAAGTGCATTTCCCAATGTAAGTCCTGGACCCATTGCACCTATCCACATACCAAGGAGCACCTCGTACCTATATTATCCCCTATGAGCTATGTGTTTCATTATGGCTACCTTTTTCTTCCGCTTTGCTATTAGTGTTTCATGTGTTTCCATATATCTGTTGAACTCGTTTATCCATAAACCGAGGTATTTGTATTCTTTTAACCGAGGTACTTCCTGGCCCTGTATGGAGACTTTCTGTTCACTGTTTTCAGCGAATGCCATAAGACCTGATTTCTTAACGCTATATTTCAATTCTAAGTCTCACCTTCGTGTACACAGATACTAGCTAGAGATAGTATATCAATTTGCCTGTTAGAAAGCAACACATTGTCATCCACAATAAAGAAACCTTGGAGCTGCTGCTATACTGTAGGCCCGACGGTTTGTATGATAGATTAGATCCGACAATAATTTCTTCTAGCGCCATTTCCATCCTATCCATGCAAACCCGTGACACTACGACAGTGCCGTCTGTGCACGCGACACATGGATGATCGATGATGGCTTTTTCACGACAATGACTTCTCAGCGGAAACCATACAGATTGGGCATACCTCATATCTGGGTATCTTGCAACCACTTCTGGAAAGAAACCGTGGGTAAGTTCACTTGTAGGTGACGAATGAACAAGACAATGGTACTAAATGATACCTCATCATGCCAGGAATACGCAGCAACAGAAAATAACTCAGCACATAATAATAAAAAAAAAACGAGTGTAACGAGCCTAAAATTGGGTGGGATGTGAGTCTGTATGCGTTGTTACCTTTAACGTGCTGCCACCTATAGTCGGATACAACTTTAGAAAAAAGGGGGCGTTTACTCCTTCGAGGCGGAGGCACACGAGCATCCACCAATGGGCGCGCGCTCTGGACAAACGTCATGAGCCAGACAGCCGGTGACCCCGCCCACGGAGAAGATGGCCGCCCGCGCTTCGAACTGGGCATAGAGTTTCCTACAAAATTACTAGAGGAAACTCTGGCGCTGCAGTCGTTGTCCTACCATGGGAATGATGGGAAGTACATGGATTTGTCTGATCTTCGTGCTTGTGGATTCAGACGTTCTTGTGGCTTTGTATATTACGCTATATAAATCTTATTGTCGTATATTTCAGCGCAATCTATATTCTTCGAAGTGTAGAAGACGCCGGGGAACGCGTACAATTGCTATTAATTGCAATGATTGAGCTTGTTTATGTGCCCAAATCGAAACGCACCAAGCGTCTCAAAGCACTGGCATGCCCGCGATAAATTCATAAGTGCGTTTCATTCGCTTGTCGATACATGCATCCGTGGCTTAATGGTTTCAATATCAGGCTTCTGTACTAGAGTCCCTGTGTTCGAATCCTGCAGTCGGGCAATTTTAATGATGTTTATTTAAGTATTTATTACGCAATAAACTGTTGAAAATGACGAGTTTACTAAGTCACAAAGCCGTTTGAAGCCAAAAAGGACGAAGTTTAGGCAAATCCATGTACTTCCCATAATTCCCATGCTGGGATTACCGCTCCCATTGTAGCTCACGTAGACACTAGCGCCAGAGTTCCCTCTAGTAATTTTGTAGGAAACTCTATGGAACTGGGCGAGGTCGCGTCAGCTGTGTGCTTCAGCCCCTCGTCAGAGTGAATTCCAGAACTGTTTGTGATGGTCTATCATGCCGGAAATATTACAGCGAGATTACGGTGCGCCATTTGTGCCGCGTGCATAGATTCTGAGCCGTGATCCGGTGAAAGAACATTGCAGCGAGCATCGCTGGCGCTGCGCTACGCTTTGCCTGAAAACAGGTTCCCGCGGCGACCGCTGCGAACACACATCCTGCGTGCTTGTTCCATGTTGTTTTATTTCGCTCCCGAGTGAAGTTACGGTGAGAAAGTTTTCCAAAGACTGGTGCCTACGGTAGCGGCGGGGGTGTTCGTATACTGTGTCGCTGCGTTTTTCGTCGGACGGGGTGAAGTGATGAAGCAAAACCATTCTCAGGAGTAATCAGAAAAGTGCGCGCAACAAAAACTATTTGCAGAAGAAGCCTTCAACGCAAAGATTTGTCGCCGTCAACTTAGCGTAAACTATCAATAGAGAGGTTTAGCTTTTCCGGTATTCCGGTAAAACGCAGGCGGACGCCCGGGGTGTTGGGGCGGAGGCGTAAACGTGAGCTGTCGAGTGGTCTGCATGGTGCAGCCACCTGGTGGCGCAGTGCTCAAACAGACAGAAACAGTTAAAATTGCATTAACCGAGCGTATTCTTCTTCGCTGCTGGTGTAAATTTTCGGCACTGGCATAATCGTGTTGCTGCCCCAACGCCTCAATGCCCCGTCCGCCTGCGTTTTACCGGAATACCGGACAAGCTAAACCTCTGTATCAGCAGTGAGATAGCCGAGCGTCTAGCGACGGTGTTCAAGCGTTGTGTGGCACCGTCGATTGATTGCTGTCCACCAGTTCTCACTGCACTCGCAAGCTGTAGAACGCGTGCTGTGAAATTGTTAAAACACAAAACCAAAAAATATAAATTTTATGCTATTTAAAACCACGAGTACTTATTTAAAACGATGAATGAAGCATTTTTGCGCCTTCCTGCCTCGACCGTATTCTCGCCCCAGGTTTGTAATGGTTGCGATAAATGCATTGTTTTATATAAGTACTTTTTCAATAGCAACTGATTCATTTTATGCTTGAGAAACGAGTAGTAGATACGCCGTGTACAAGTGAACAAGCGCAAAAGCGTTGCAGAGCTGCTCTTTCTACTTTTGTCGCTTGCAATGGAGCTAAAGAGCAGACGACGGGCAGCGTTGTGAAAGGCACGGGGTTATTTTTCTGCCGCTATCCGGCATGTGCTGTAGCACATGAGATCTCTAATAAACCAGTCATCAAAATGCAAAGGTCTTTATTTATACCGAGAATTACGCGTTTCAGGAGCACGATGTTTCGAGCGGGACTATTTTAGTCGCGGAGGCAATCGGCTGTTGCGCTTCGGTCATCTGGGCGGGGCCTCCCCTTTTTTCTAAAGTTGTATCCGACTATAGTGTCAATCACTTAACTACCGCCTCCTCCGCAAGGTGGCGACACTTCACGCGCAAATGCCGAGGCTAGAAGTTATACCCCTGTCACACGGCAAATTTAATGTCATTTCCAACAAATGACATTTGTTGCGATAATGTGATTATCACAGCGCGCTGTCACATTTCGAAAACTAATGTCATTTGAACATGATGACGATGACGATAGTAAAAAAAAAGAAGACACGCCTCAAACCCACTTTCGTCCAATAATTATTTTCCAATATGTTAAATTCCACTAGAATATGTGATCGTTGCTTTCAAACCGTAGCGTTCGATCACTAACTTGTCGACAATGCCAACGAAGTCGAGCCAAGCCAAGCCAAACTAAGGCATGCAACAGGGCGAAGAGAACGATAGGCGCCTCCGCTACATCTGCTAAAGTGGTACGAGAAGGGCAGTTGCATGTCATCGCCGTTCTGATGTGCATGCGAGCCTCTAATATCCTCATTCTTGGCGCGTGCCACAGGAAAACACGCGCACGCTTTTACGCCAAGTCAATTGAAGCGGCCGCGGCCGATGCTCCGGTGCGAACCAACACGACTGCTGCAGCGAAAGCTGAAGACGGCTGTCTGGTCACTAGACTGAGAGTACTTTTCTGTATTTACGCACGGGATGGAATACAATGTCGTTAAAGCAATAATTAATAAAATCGATAGAATAATAGTGATTTTTTGTTAAAACAAAAAAGAAGCAAGTACTGTTGGCGAAACACTGGTAAACTCGTGGTGTCGAGGATACACATTCAGTTCCAAACGAATGCGAATGAGTCTGGCGAACTCATTCGTTTGTAAATGTCATTTTCGAAAATGTCCTTACGTTTTACCGTGTGACACCAAACAAATGGCATTGTCAGCAAATGTCACTCGTTGTAAATGACATTAGATTTGCCGTGTGACAGGGGTATTAACCAATGAACGGCAGCTGGTTGACTTTGGGAGCTCACGGCAAAAGCACAAATGAGGCAGTGCAGTGTGACATGGGTTGTGCCTCGTTTGAATTCAGAGAAGCGCAGAGCAAAATTAGGTTTGAATACTCGGGAACCTTGGATCAAAATTAATGCGCGGCCAAAGGGCACAAGTGTCTGTACCTGAATTGCCTGGACACCGAATGGAGGAAGAGGTCAGGAAAGTTGGCAACCAAGTACAGGGTAATTGAAAGTGTAAACAGGCAACCAGGAGTCATCAGAAAGAAAGTGAGAGAAAGCGACGTTGAATTGGATGCGAGGAAAGGAGAATGGAGATTTGGAAGAACACGAAGGAAGAAATTTATAGGGAAAATCTGTACTATAACACGAAGGAAAGTGCCTTGCTACTTGAGGCTTGAGCTGCAGCTATTCGCAAATAGACGAGGCATGCGTATGCTGCAGCAGAAATCCTGAGACCATTCAGCACATTCTTATCAAATGCGAAGGGATTCACCCAGTGAGACCCCTAGATAATGTACACCTTGTAGAAGCACTTGGATTTAAAGTGGACGGAAGCATCAGCCCGTCAGCAGTCGAGGTAAGTAAGAGACATTTGGAGAATTGGTGGGAAAATAGCAGGGAAGAGATTGATAAGACCGGATCCTTTACAGACATAGGTAGCGGTACAAGATAGGCAAGTCTAAGAAAAAAATTTGAAGAGATGTCTACAAAAATGCTAGAATGAAAAGCAGGTATAGCATACCTGATAACTCAAGAAGGCTAAGTGTCTATTTGTCGCTAACCCCTGTGAAACACACTAAAAACAGTTGCACGCTTTGGGTCGTACCTTTCCACACAACAATAATCGTCATCTGCCTTGTCCGCATGTCCTTTCTTTAACGCTGCGAGCCCGGTTCTTCCAAGTCACGAACGCCGTGGGCGTTATTAGCATGACAGAACATTCTCGACAGGGAAGTAGCGAGCGCAGCGTTTTCAAGAAAGGAAATTCGGGCAAGACCGACGACGATTATTGTTGTGTGGCCAATATACACCCCATAGGGTGCAACTGTTTCTAGAGTGATGGGGATGAAGGGAGAGTGGAGGGGATGAAGGGGAGTTCTCAAGGTATGGTCACATTTTTGCTACGCTTTGCTACTACAAAAGTATTGTCGGTACTAGGAGGAACCCAGACCTGCGTTGTCCTGAGTGCGAGCGTTCCTATGCGTTGGAAGAAGAGTGGTTTCAGTTGTTAGGCGATGTGAACGGGGCAGATTTTATTTGTAATATGTGTGTGCTAGGGTCGCGACTAGACCGACGAGAGAAGAAGGATAAACTAGCTTATGCTGGTTGGGAAGCTGGAAAAGGAACTCCAGATCGAGCAGAAGACGAGGAAGGTGGAAGAAGATAAGCTAGCCAACTTATAAATGAAGATGAAGCCCACCATTCCGCAAAGCAATGGTGAACGTTTCGAGACAAGCAAAGCAAATGTGACTGGCTTCGAAGCGAGAGCAGCAAAGGAGGACGAAACCACCACGCGGAAAAGCGGTGGCGGACACGTCAGTGACGATGACGGAGAGGCTACCGCGGGCGTGCCAGCCACGGAAGAAGGGAACAAGGCGAATGATGAGGATAATAGAAGGGAGGGGGGCATCGCGGCCTTAAGTGCAGTTTTTGGCGGCCAGGTGGAGAATAAGCGTCGAGTTGTCGTCCTAGGGCATTCAAACACGCGTAAAGTAAAAGCGTTGATAATAGAGGCGAGCGCGTCCAGATTAGCCCGTTTCAGGGGAAACCGATTTGGGAAGTGATAGCCAAAGCCAAGCAACACATGTGAGACAGAATGGAGGAGAGGCACCTCGTGGTCATAATGGGCGGAGTGATTGGCATACTGAAGGAACGAGGGACGCCGATTGAGGGAGAAATAGCTGAATCGGTCACCGATCGGTGGATTGTTTCAAAGAAAGTGAAAATAACACTGCACGACGGTGCCAAACGCTCAAAGGCAGGATAATTAAACCGAAATCTCAGTGCATGCAGTAAACAGGAAAAATTGAACGCTAGCTAAGGCAATGAATTTTACGTTCATTGACATACACCCAGAAATGCAGCGAGCAGTCCGGGAAGGCGCTTTTCTACGTGACGAGATACGTTTTAGCGATAATGTAGCAGCACCTGTTGGACGTTCATTCATGCTAGAGGCAGTAGCCTTCTTAGGCGGGGCGCAGGCAATCAGGAAGTTAGATTAAGTATTGAGTGTCGCGAAACACCGACAAAGAGCAGAATTAAATCACATGCAGTTAAGAAAAAGCGCGCAAAGGATGTATGCAGCGATGTTAAAATTTGTTGCATAGACATGCAAGTGGCCGCAAGCAGGAAAAATTGCTGGAAATCAAAAAGCAGCTGATTAACGGAGCCCATAGAGTGCACACCTGGCCCTAAACGCATCTGCGAGATTCGGAGGAGCCGCCTGTTATTGGCAGTGTTGTATGCTAGGGGTGCAACAGAATGACGGAAGTGTAGACATAATAATTAGGCTGGCTATAAAGTGGCAGAGTGTGAAAGAGTCATGTAAGGAGCATTTATGGATTTGCGGCACATGGAAAGGCAAAAAGACGGAGCTAAGAGTAGCATACCTATATGGACAGGTAATAGAGATACAAATAAATAATAGATTGATTCCATTAGAATAGGCATTAATCAGCTCGAATATCGGGCTAGGTGCTATTAGTACAAGATATGAATGCTTGGCTGGCAGTAACGCCTCATCCCAGCGCCGGTACGATCTCGGAGGCTGCGCGATCTCGGAGGCCACGCAAGGACGTTCGCGTGGACTTTGCGGTGGCAACACTCCATAGCGCCGCGTGTCCAAAGAGAAGTGTGATAGAGGAGCTAGCTTCAGGGTGGTACGTACCTCATACTATACGTTTTGGGTAATCGCATACGTGGATAGAAAGTCTATCGTAGGTGAGATCTGCCCGAATTTTTGCAGAATGTTCTTTGCTTTGATATAGATTAGTTTTGTAAGAACCGTACGGTTGTACTGGTGAGATAACAGCTGGAAGTGACTATGCTAACGCAAGTGCTATGTCAGGCAAGCAGCTAATGTGTGATGTGGCATTATTCAGGATGACCCCCCCCCTCCCCCTTTTCTCGGTTTCCCCTTTATTCATTAAACTTGACGAGGTGACAGATATAAAGAACACGTTTCGAAAGGTGTTGTGTCCGAGTTTGTGCCTTAGCTGCCTCTGAGCATCCCGCACTGTGCAGGTATAATTTCATTACTATGAAGCACCGTCATATAGTCTTCCGTGATTGCAGGCAGTTCCTCGATGAAAACTTTCCTGACCAGTGGATAGGACAATGTGGATCAGCGACCTGGCCGCCGACCTCTCCGGGTTTGTGGCCTCTAGATAATAATGCGTTCTGTCAATGCAGTGGTGTGCTGGTGTGTCAATGCGTGTGCTGGTGCCCTAATTCTTAAATTACTTTTGTTCAGCAGTACTAAGGAAAGAATAAACAAATCGTATTCTGAACGAAAGTTTTCGGCTGTCAGATCCCATGGTGCTTATCGGGTAGAGTGCTTCCATCAATGAGTCCTTTCTACTTCTATCAAACCAAGTGGCAGTGCTTAAAGTTATTAAAAAAGAAACGTCTTCCTTCAAAGCTTCTTTTGACTTCGATGTGGTGAAAGCTTAAATAACCGCAGTCTGGCAGCGACAATCAATCGCTGACTGCCCGGCATACTGAGTATTAACTGAAACCTTGAAAAAGAGCGCGATCATTCTATTGATCTCACGGTACGCCGGGCACACGAAATAAAAAGATATAGATAATAATACGAGGGGAGGAAGGCCATTTTATTTAAGAAGGACGTCACAATATACTATCAGCCGCCAAGAAGAAAGCTCTTGACAAAGTTGATCTCTTGGCTGTAGTGACAAGTATCGTATTGAAGCATCGATTATCGGCAGTCAAGAGCACTCTGCGATCCGGATAGCACAATATGATCAATGAATCAATTTTATTGAAAGAACGATGGTTCTGTGGTCTATGCTCTGGTTTGGGGAGATGGGTAGGGTATTAGAGGAGAGGGGGATGGAGGCGAACCCGCATCGCCGCTGAAGCCCTAGCGACGTCAGTCTTCGGGGCGATGTCCCACAGGGCAGCGCTGGCCACCGCCGAGGGCGGAGAGATCCACTTCTCTAGAGTTTTCGCTGTACCACGATGGCGATTACGGGCATCTTGGAGGCCTGGGAAAGCGGAGAGCATGAGGGGTATGACCTCAAGTACAGGCACGTACGCTCGCCACTCCTCGAGCGCAAAGACTATCGCTTCTTTGTTCGTGAGTACTGGTGTTCCAGTCGTTTGTTTCGTTGGATTCATTCTCTTAGCGTCCTGGGCTGGGCGGCACATTCCTCAGCCCACGTACGATCCTGATCTCCCAGCAAAGAAGGAACAAGTACGAGCAGTGCTGCACACAACCTCGATGCCAGGGTTGCCCGCGTGGCCTGGTACCCAATCCACCCACACCTGAGTCCCATGTTTTGCAGCGATTTTATTGCATGGCAATGATAAGAGAAGAGAACGTTCAAAACACTGGCAACAAATGCGACACTTCACGGTAAAATGCGTATCACCTCGCGTGCCGCATGGAAAAGACCTGCGCCCGCCGAAGATACTACTCTATGCTACCATTATGGAAGACCACATCCAGGCGATAATAAATAAAACCAATGGCGGTCCTTAACATGGGGTACACATTCACATGGCATGGGAGGAAACCTTACAGGTGGCAGTGCTCGCGGTGGTGCTGACCTCCGACGGATGCATAAAGTGGAAGCTACTAAGTTTCTTCAGTACCAATGTTCACCTGCCTTTGTCTAGATCGAACTGCAAGCGATCAATATGGCGCCTAATCGACGGGAGTCATTCTTGCGTTGCGTCATTCTTGCGATGGGAGTCATTCTTGCGACACAGAGTATGTGTACACTGTACGGGGGTACTGACGATACTATCCGGCTTACCAAGAGTAGGCACGACTGCGTACTTCATTAAATAAGCAGTATAAAATTGTTCAAATGGTTCGTCTTGCGTAATATTGACTTGGAGACGTTGCCAAACTTAATCAGCCAACGTGTTTGCACACGTAATCTGTATAGCCCCAGCGCCTAGCTGAGAAGCACTTTTTGGGCTTCTCGAAAACAGCTTTCTTATCCTATGGACAGCACCTACAAGAGTTCCATTGTGAAGGGCCGCCGAACGGCACTAACGAAAAACATATAATTATGATTACTTTATAAGTGAAAGAAATTTAATATACCACCCGTTTTCTGGCGTCCGTTGTTGATAATATTCTCACATGGAAGAAACTACGAGTTTAAAGTTTCAATAACTCCAGCAAGGAAGCTTTGACAGACTTGATAAAAAACGCCGTGTACGCTGATTATGTGTATCTTAAGAACGTACAATTAATATAATTGCATTGGATGATGTTTTCTTGTGCACCTTTCGAGCGTCGACTAGTTCAAACGGCAACTTCGTATCCAGATGTAAAGGAATCTGGCCGCCTGTATCATGAAAAAAAAAGTGGTAAATAATAATAACAATAATATCCTTCATTTCATGAAAATAGTACAAATTCAAAGACCGGTCAGCCCAAGCCAAGAAGGCTTGTCGGGCTGTACCCGGCAGTCAGCGACAAGTACTTAAAAAATACAAGCACGTTTAGCCAGCTATAAACTGAAGCAAGCTACAAAACAAAAGCAAACTGATATCTCAAACGTGTCTAATATTACGCGATTTGCACTAAACACTATCTTTATTCTTCCCATGGTACGTGCAAATTATGGTAAGCAGAGTGTGCACTTTTCGTCCGTTTCTTTTTGGAACACACTACCTCCTACTATTAAGTTATGTAAATCATTTCAATTTAAACGACAACTAAAAGACCACATTTTATCATCTGCAACCACTTAGTTAAGTATTTTTTCCCCTTTCTTCCCTTCCAAATGTACATTTGGCTACGCAACACAAATAAAAGTTTATTTGGTTAGGTCTCATTATCAATTTACTTTCATAATGGCGTTATTTTTCTGTAATTAATCGAATGTAATAATAACGGTTATACTTTTTTACTAGCACGTCTGCAGCTGATTTGTATAGTACTGCCAAACCTAAAGCATTACTAAGTTTGTTATCTTTTGAATATCTTTATCTTTTGAATACTATTTGTTGCAACTCTTGTTTATATTTTTACTTATACGCTGTACAGGATGTCCCATTACAGTCTTTGACCTCGGGACCTCCTCCTGTGTAATATTGCGTTGTACTTTATGTTGTCTATCAATAATAAAACCTCATTCAATACTACTACTACTACTACTACTACTACTAATAATAATAATAATATACTTCATTTCATGAATATAGTACAAATTCAAAAACCGGTGAGCCCAAGCCCGGGAGTCCGCGAAAAGTACTAAAAAAAAATAAAGGTTGCCCAGATATAAACTGAAGCAAGCTGCAAAACAAAAGCAAACTACAACACAAAAGGAGGTTACAACACCAAAGCAAAGTACAAAAAAAAGAAAAGAAAAGCTTGCTACGAGGAAAACCAAGCTACAAAAGACATAAAGCGAAAAAAAAACAAGGATACACAGCAATCTAGACCATACAAAATTAATCGAAAATATGGCACGGGCTCTGGTGACAACTAAATAGAATAAAGCTAATCACAGGTCTTCTGAACACACTTCTGACTTCTCCAGCTTCATCCAGACTCCACTTGGGGAGAAAGAAGCAATGAAAGCAGAGCTCAGCTGAAGCCCATTCTGAAATAGCACAGACAGTAATTAAATTTTATTTTGTACCAATACACCGCACTGGTGTGAAAGCATACACTTGACGGAGTAGGCAAGCATTCTTGGAATTGTGTAGCGTATCAAACGTCTCCTGTTGCAGACTTCGTAAAGACGTCCGACTGCATTTGGAAGGCAATATGCCTGTGCTGTTATTATAATAAAGTAACTATTGTATGGACCATCGATAGGGCTTTGTACGAACCACATCCAATAATCCTTGTGGCCATATATAGAAGCAACGCTTTTTACATAAGATCTCATGGAACCACAGGCTGTTATTGCGCACGGAAGCTATAGGACACACGATGTTACTTATTATGTCTACCTAGGCAGGAAAACATTACGTTGATTGAAATTGCTTTTGTGCTGGTTGCTTGGTTACTAAATCCAAACCGAAAGATGGACGAGGATGTATTGAGAACAAAGCTAGCAATTTTTATCGATTTTTCGTTATATGACACCGTGAATGCCGACGAGCAAAGGCGTGAGAATTTTGTCGCTCACCTCGTGGTGCTCCTCATCCACGGAAAGCTTGAATCTGGCGAGAACTTTACACAGAATAAGCTTCATCTCGAGGAGAGCGAAACTTCGACCTTGGCATGCCCTGGGGCCTTTTCCGAACGGCTGGAAACTGACCGGGTGGATGGTCGGTTTGTTCTCCGGGTTGAACCTGTGCGTAGTGGCAAAAAGGAAGCCCTCAAAAATAATCGCTTGGCATGCAGCCAAGGCTGAGGCAACCCATGTCCCATAACTCTGCTCAATGTAAAAGCTTAAAGAGAGAAAAGACTTAATGAGCTTAAACTTACAGGTTATTCTTTAAAATCTCCCTTTTCATTTTTATTGCGGCAATAGGTTTGTTCGCAAAACATATGAACGTCTCAGTTCAAATTCTTAACTCTTCGGGCCGAACCCTCGGCGTTAGGACGCCAGCGTGACGTCACGCACATATCAAAGTATTTTTTCGTATCGGAGCCATTTTATTGAAGGAAAGCTTCTCGAAGCTTTCTAAGTCCAGTTTTTGGCACTTTAACGCTACAATATACTTCATCTGTACCGATAAAAAAAATTAAGTTCGAGAAGACGGCGTCAAATGCCATGACGCCATGCCCAGGTGTTAGGAGAGCTTCAAGGAGGCCTCGCCACCCATCTCTAGTGTTCTTGATTCTTTTGTGGCGCACTAAGTAAGAGCGGGATTTACAGTTCTTGAGAAGTTTCTTATGGTTCACGAAGCCTCTTCTCAATGAGAGAATCGTAGGATTTTTTTTTTTGCTATTGTGGGAGCATAATTTGCTAATACAAAGATGCTTATGTTTCAAGCGATGCCAACCAAGCATGTTTCATTGAATTTGCCTGGGCATCGCCTTCACTCGACGCTATGCAAATCTCAATCGACCGTGCGGACAGCCCGTACTGTGAACGCCGCCAAGAGCCCGAGACTCTCCAACATCTGTGTTGCGACTGCCCTCTCTACGAATCACAGCGGAAGGCGCTGGTTTCTGCGCTAGCAGGCATTGGCAGGCAAACATTCTCTGCGCCTGCGCCTGCGTGTCCGCGCTTTTTTATGCGCTTTGTTGAAGTGCTTGTTGGAAACAGAGAACTGGGAGATGCTGTGCGTAGATATAGACATATCTACTGGAATTGAGCAATGCTCATCAGGCAACGCGTCGCATGCTCCGGAGCACTACTGAAAAAAAAAAAGCGCTGAATACTCGTAATTCTTTGTAATCTCATTATTTGTGGATGCCGTCAGAAATCGAGATATACCGTGTTTGAAAAAGTTATGTGGTTTTAAGTGCCAAAACCAGTTTCTGATTCTGAGGCACGCCGTAGTGGAGGACTCCGGAAATTTTGACCCCCTGGGGTTCCTTAACGTTCACCTAAATCTAAGTACACGGTGTTTTAGCACCGTGTTTAGCGAGAACTCCGGCTTTCCTCTATAGCGCTACAGCGCCAAGATGAAGGAATTTTGAATGAGAACGGTTGTATAAAGGAAATGGTTAGAGCGGGCCGAGCAGGATGAAAAATTTATCTCAGCTCCTGTACTATGGAGGAAAACTACCTAAACAAATGGCATGACTAGGAAAAAATTTGTTATTGATTAGACTTGCTCTCTTCTTCCTCTTCGTCTCGAGAGCAAATAATTGGCGCGTATCTGCGAAGGCTGCCTGTAAGCCATACCCCTCAAAACAACGATTTCCTTCGGGGAATATTTCGCCTTCTATCTATTTCAATGGATCATATTAAGGGCTACTCTTTATCACTTCTACGGTATCACTGTTTATGAGCGTGTACCAGCATGTTCGCCGTGTCCGCGTGGCCTAATGGATAAGGCGCCTGATTCCGGATCAGGAGATTGCAGGTTCGAGTCCTGTCGCGGACGTCGAGTGTTTTTTTTTTTTTTTCTGCATGACAAAGCATTGCATTTATGGAACGCCTGTGGTTGCTAGACGTGGGGCCGAGGGAATTAAGCGCATTATTAGGCATCAGGTAACCACCCGAATTAATTAAGCGCATTATTTGGCATCAGGTAAACACAAGTTTTAGTCCTGTCACGGATTTTGTGTTTGGAAGATTTTTTTTGTTGGACTGGTGCGGCATTAATTTTCATGCAACGTGCACAATCTGCTGCAACATGTCCGCTTGTCTTCATGGGACGCCCCTTCAGACCACGGTCATGCTCCGAGGTGGATGACATGAGCTACATCGGAGTTGTTTCAGCGGTCTAGCAGGGTCGTGTTGCCAATAATTTTTCATGGTGGCCAATCAGGATATTAATTACTAATGCCTTAGTTGCCAGCATGTGCGATGGTGTTGAATAGATTCTTTATTTTATTTTTCTGATAGTGCACATACGCGGGCTAGCTTATCGTGTTGAAATTTTCAACGGAGCATTACCCATCTGTTGGGACTGCTGAGTTATGCGTACAGGCGCTCTTTTTTCTTCCCATTCAGTAAAAAAGGAGTAAAATTAGGAGAAAGGTTACGGCTCAGTAAGCTTAACGTGTTCGTGCGTTTCCTACCCGCAGTCAGGACAAGGCTCGCGCTGTCACTATAATATGTATCACGTAACCGAATGTACACATTAGTCCATGGCTATGTAAATAAATCACGACGCTTCCTTTTTTTAGTTTGTCCTTCTGACGGGTACCAGATAAACGTGCCTCCACACCGTTACAGGAGTTTTGTTTAGGCAATCTGCCCACCTACATTGATATTGACACACGTACTTAACTTTATCGGGCGACCACGTTTCGCCGCCTAACAAATGTTATCGCACAGCGCAAGACGCGCCTGCATGTAAAAGAAGTTTCTGGAATGTTATCAATGGTTCCGTCCACTGTCTTTCACCGCAACTTGTGTAATCTGATTGCATCTATGGGCGACGCGAATAGTGTAGAACTTTGTGGAAGACACGCGGGTCCCAGCGGTTAATCCGGGACATTCGACGACCGATGTATAAAAGCCGACGCACTTGACCCGCTGATCAGATTTTCGACGATCGCCGACCGTGTTCGCCGCTATCGTTGTGCTATAAGTGCAGCTTGTTTTTGGGGGCACAGGTTCGCTCAATAAAAGTTAGTTTTGTCTTTCACAGTGTTTGCTTCTTTGTTCTTCAACGTCACCACCACGTGACATCTGGTGGAGGTGCTTTTCGTTCATGTACCGGACGCCCCCGACAAGCCGTGATCCAAGCCCGGACCGCAAAGAGAACACCAACGTAGTCCCGGAGCATCGAGCAAGCCGCCGTCCTCAACAGCTACCCCCGGAGCACGGACTTCTACCTGAGAAGACCAAGAAGATTGTGGCCAAGGCAACCCCAATGGCACCCCCAGCGTCCCCCATCGTGCTGCAGCAGCCCAGGGAACCTCCGACGTTCCGCGGATCAACATTCGAGGACCCGGAAACCTTGCTCGAGACGGATGAGGGGGTCGCTACGTTTAACAGTTTGCGACAAGCTACGGCATGTCTATTTCACACGGGAATACGCCGCCAGGACCTGTTTCGAGAATCGAGAAGCCACCTTAACGACGTGGGACCTGTTCCGAAGCGGCTTCTTGAAACGTTTACAAGCGTCGTGCGAAAAGAGCGAGCCCAAGCACTACTGGAAACCAGAGTGCAGCTGCCAAACGAGACGATCCCGATCTTCACGGAGGAGGTGACCCGTCTTTTCCGGCACGCCGACCCGGAAATGTCAGAGGAGAAAAAAGTCCGCTTCCTGATGCGGGGCGTCAAGCAAGAACTTTTTGCAGGACTTATTCGTAACACGCCGAAGACCGTAGCTGAGTTTTCTGCAGAGGCATCGACGATCGAGAAAATTCTGGAGAAGTGCACCCGACAATACAACCGCCAGGGGCTCACGCCTCAGTACGCCATCCAAGGACTGGATTCCGGCGACCTTCAGGAGACCATCAGGGCCATTGTGCGTGAAGAACTGCGCAAGGCCCTGCCTTCGTCGCAGCCCCAAGTGGCTTCGATCGCCGACATCGTGAAAGAAGAGGTGCACCGATCGCTTGGAGTTCCCGAGCTGGAACCACAATTACCGCAGCCCCAGCCAGAAGCGATGACATGCGCCGCCGTCGCACGCCGTCAAGGTCCCCCTCCGCGACCACGCCGGAGCCCTGCAACGACGCAATTCCGTCGTCCGCCACCGCCGCCGCCAGCACGCCCACCCGTCGCCCAGCGCACCTACGCGAGGAAGACGGACATTTGGCGAGCCCCCGACCACCGCCCGCTCTGCTATCACTGGGGAGAAGCCAGCCATGTGTATCGCCGATGCCCATACCGGGAGATGGCACTGCGAGGTTTTGCCGTCAACGCTCCGCGCCCGCAGCAAGGTGAATAATAAGCGAGCTTCGAGTAATACCAAGCTAGAAAAGATATAAAGCGAAACAAACAAGGAAACACATCAATGTAGACCCAACGAAACTGATCGAAACTATGGCACAGGCTCTGGTGGCAACTAAATAGAATAAAGCTAATCACAGGTCTTCTGAACACACTTCTGACTTCTCCAGCTTCATCCAGACTCCATTTGGGGAGAAAGAAGCAATGAAAGCAGAGCTCAGCTGAAGCCCATTCTGAAATAGGACAGACAGTAATTAAATTTTATTTTGTACCAATACACCGCACTGGTGTGAAAGCATACACTTGACGGAGTAGGCAAGCATTCTTGGAATTGTGTAGCGTATCAAACGTCTCCTGTTGCAGACTTCGTTAAGACGTCCGACTGCATTTGGAAGGCAATATGCCTGTGCTGTTCTTCTAATAAAGTAACTATTGTATGGACCATCGATAGGACCTTGTACCAGCCACATCCAATGATCCCTTGTGGCCATGTATAGAAGTAACGCTTTTTACATAGGATCTCATGGAACCACACGCTGTTATTGCGTACGGAAGCTGTAAGACACACGATGTTACTTATTATGTCTACCTAGGTAGGAAAACATTACGTTGATTAATATTGCTTATGTGCTGGTTGCTTGGTTACTAAATCCAAACCGAAAGATGAACGAGGATGTATTGAGAACAAAGCTAGCAATTTTTATCGATTTTTCGTGATATGACACCGTGAATGCCGACGAGCAAAGGCGTGAGAATTTTGTCGCTCACCTCGTGGTGCTCCTCATCCACGGAAAGCTTGAATCTGGCGAGAACTTTACACAAAATAAGCTTCATCTCGAGGAGAGCGAAACTTCGCCCTAGGCATGCCCTGGGGCCTTTTCCGAACGGCTGGAAACTGATCGGGTGGATGTTCGGTTTGCTCTCCGGGTTGAACCTCTGCGTAGTGGCAAAAAGACAGCCCTAAAAAATAATCGCGTGGCATGCAGCGCCGAGCCAAGGCTGAGGCAACCGATGTCCGATAACGCTGCTCAATGTAAAAGCTTAAAGAGACAAAACACTAAATGAGCTTAAACTTACAGGTTATTCTTTAAAACCTCCATTTTCATTTTTATTCCGGCAATAGGTTTGTTCGGAAAACATACGAACGTCTCAGTTCAAAGTCTTAACCCTTCGCACCGAAACCTCGGCGCTGGGACGCCAGCGTGACGTCACGCATATATCAAAGTATTTTTTCGTATCGGAGCCATTTTATTGAAGGAAAGCTTCTCGAAGCTTGCTAAGTCCAGTTTTTGGCACTTTAACGCTACAATATACTTCATCTCTACCGATAAAACAAATTAAGTCCGAGAAGATGGCGTCAAATGCCATGATGTCGTGCCAGGGTGTTAGTGGAGCTTCAAGGAGGCCTCGCCACCCATCTCTAGTGTTCTTGATTCTTTTGTGGCGTACTAAGTAAAAGCAGTATTTACAGTTCTTGGGATTGGATTGGATTGGAGAAACTTTATTTATGCCTGCAGTTTCTTATGGTTCACGAAGCCTCTTCTCAATGAGGTAATCGTAGGATTTTTTTTGCTATTGTGGGAGCATAATTTGCTCATACAACGATACTTATGTTTCAAGCGATGCCAACCAAGCACGCTTCATTGAATTTGCCTGGGCATCGCCTTCACTCGACGCTATGCACATCTCAATCGACCGTGCAGACAGCCCGTACTGGGAACGCCCCCAAGTGCCCGAGACTCTCCAACATCTGTTTTGCGACTGCTCTCTTTACGAATCACAGCGCAAGACGCTCGTTTCTGCGCTAGCAGGCATTGGTAGGCAAACATTCTCTGCGCCTGCGCCTGCGTGTCCGCGCTTTTTTATGCGCTTTCTTGAAGTGCTTGGTGGAAACAGAGAAGTGGGAGATGCTCTGGGAAGATATAGACATATCTACTGGAATTGAGCAATGCTCTCCAGGCAACACGTCGCATGCTCCGGAGCACTAAGGAAAAAAAGAAAGCGCTGAGCGCTCGTAATGCTTTGTCATATCACATTTTGTGGATGCCGTCAGAGCTCGAGATATACACTGTTTTGCGAGAATTCCGGCCTTCCTTTATAGGGTTACTGCGCCAAGATGAAGGAATGTTGAGTGAGAACGGTTGTGTAAATCAAAAGGTTAGAGCGGACCGAGCAAGATGAAACATCTATGTCAGCTGCTGTACTATGGAGGAAAGCTACCTAAACAAATGACATGACTAGGAATTAGAGAGAGAGAGAAATTTATTTACAGAAAGGCAGAGAGGTTGGCCTGAGCTATAACTTGCTCTGGCCTGCTTCTCTACTCCGGGGCAAAGGGACGGGGAGGGAAAGGGCTGATGAATGATGAAGGTATAAGGAAGAGATGCGTATATATAAATTCACAGAGTTGTGGTATCTCTAATGCCTTGCGTCCAGCCCAGTGGCTTGGAGAAGAGCTATAGCGGCTCTTGTTACCAGGGCTGCGCTGGTTGCATTAGGCCAAGGACCTAAAAGAAACTCGTCCGATAGCGGTCTCTCATGGATCTTTGCTATGGAAGAGACACGTTGCTGTCGTTCTTGCGCGTACGCGGGACACACGCAAAATATATGTTCAAGTGTTTCTGGCACCTTACAGCATTCACAGTTTGAGCTAATATCACTGGCACCTATCATATTATTATAACGGTTGGTGAATGCGACACCAAGGCGAATCCGGTGCACCATGCTCGTGTGGTTTCTTTTGAACTTGTGAGGCATATGAAATCTCATTTCTTGGTCCCATTTCTGTAATCGCTTGTGTCGTCGATCTGATTGGGTCCAGTGTTCCAACGCAGAGTTGCGGTTTACGCGACAAAGTAGGGCGTTTGTGTTTGTTCGTGAGAACGGAATGCTTACTTCACAAGCATTATCTAAAGCAGTTTTCGCTTCAGCGTCTGCCTGCTCGTTCCCCATCACGCCACAGTGTGATGGTATCCACTGAAAGGTGACATTGTGGCCATTTCTAGTTGCGTGGTCGAGATACTCTGTAATTTCTATAGCCATAGAATAATACGGGCCCCGTCTGTGGACACAATCAATCGTTTGCAGAGCTGGCTTGCAATCGCAGAATATCGTCCATGCGTGAAGACGCTCCTCGGAGAGAAATCGAAGTGCCTCCCGGATAGCAATAAGTTCTGCGGCAGTTGATGTTGAGCTATGGTCTAGTTTAAACTGCCGAACGATGATCATATGTGGAATGACGAAGGCTGCAGTGGAGGCATATGGTGTGACAGAGCCATCGGTATACACATGTACAGTATCTTTGTACTCTGTAGAAATGTGCAACAGGGTGAGTTGCCTGAGGCCAATAGATGCAACGAATGACTTTTTAGTAATTCCAGGGATCTGCAATGTAACGACAGGTTTCGGCAGAACCCACGGGGGTATTCTCGGTATACAGTCGGGAGAAAATCTTGACGGCAAAACACTCTGATGCCGCGATATATTCCTTGAAAAGCTGGAAACTGGGTGGGTGGTAGGGAGCGATGACCGAGGATGATGCCTGTGTCGGGTCAACACGCGATGATAGTAGTTTGGCCAGGTCAGTGTCTGTAATATCAATGTCCACATCGTAGATGACGCCTGTCGTCGCTTACTTGCCGTATGTGGGGAATGCGCGAACAGGGATGCTTCCCAACTGAGTGATGTTTTTCAGTATCTGCAGTATTGTCGGTGTATTGACTTCCACCGAGAGTATGTTCTTTCGAGCGTTTATACGTATTTCTTCTACTTGACCATGGGCAGTTCGTTCAAAATATTCCGACAGGCTCTGCCTGTTCAGTGAGTTGAGGTTGCCTGTTGTCGTTGTTGGTACATATGCAATAGTGTATGATTGCTTGCCACTTGCCTTTTTCGTCGCCTGGCGACTGGTCGGTGATGTTCTTCATATCTTTCTCTTCAGACGTCGGCTTAACACCACGGTAAAATCGCTGTCCGAGCCCATCTCATCAGTAGAGGAGCCATCAGATGACTCAATCGGGACCATGCTGGGGTCGAAGCGGTCACTCACGTCACCGGCATAATGAACTGGCCGTTCAGGACCAAAGTGCTGGGCGGGGCTTCGGTCCCCCATTGCAGAGGATGATGTCCCCCAGTTTTCTTGTCACTGATTGCAGAGATCACAGAAAATAAAACAGAAAATGCAGAGAGCTCGAAGCTGAAGCTGCTCGCTACGATCACTCGACTAGGAATAAAGTTGTTATTGACTAAACTTCCTCTCCTCTTCCTCTTCGTCTCGAAAGCAAATAATTGGCGCGTATCTGCGAAGGCTGCCTGTAAGCCATACCCCTCAAAACAACGATTTCCTTCGGGGAATATTGCGCCCTCTATCTATTTCAATGGATCATATTAAGGTCTACTCTTTATCACTCCTACGGTATCACTGTTTATGAGCATGTACCTGCAGGTTCTGCATGTCCGCGTGGCCTAATGGATAAGGCGCCTGATTCCGGATCAGGAGATTGCAGGTTCGAATCCTGTCGCGGACGTCGAAACTTTTTTTTTCTCGCTGCATGGCACAGCATTGCACTTTTGGAGTGCCTGTGGTTCCTAGACGTGGGGCCGAGTGAAATAAGCGCATTATTAGGCATCAGGTAACCACAAATTTTAGTCCTGTCATGGATTTTGTGGGTGGAAGATTTTTTTTGTTGGACTGGTGCGGCTTTTATCTTCATGCAACGTGCAGAATATGCTGCTACATGTCCGCTTGTCTTCATCGGACGCCCCTTCAGATCACCGTCTTGCTCCGAGGTAGGTGACACGAGCTACATCGCAGTTGTTTCAGCGGCCTAGCAGGGTTGTGTTACCAATAATTTTTCATGGCGCCCAATCAGGATATCAATTACTGATGCCTTAGTTGCCAGCATGTGCGATTGTGTTGAATATATTTTTTTATTTTATTTTTCTGATAGTGCAGATACGCGGGGTAGTGTTGAAATTTTCAGCGGAGAATTAGCCATCTGTTGGGACTACTGAGTGATGCGTACAAGCATTCTTTATCCTTCCCATTCCATAAAAAGGGATAAAATTAGGCGAAAAGTTACGGCTCAGTAACCTGAACGTGTTCGTGCGTTTCCTACCCGCAGTCAGGACAAGGCTCGCGCTGCCACTCTAATATGTATCACGTAACCGAATGTACAGCTTTCACATCAGTCTACGGCTATAAAATTAAATCACGACGCTTTTTTTATAGTTTGTCCTTCTGACGGGTATTAGATAAACGTGTCCCCGCACAGTTACAGGAGTTTTGTTTAGGCAATCTGCCCACCTACATTCATATTTAATACATCGGCAGGACGAATGCTTTGGCATTAATGTAGTCCGAGTCACACAGACTCATCCCCTTGCGATTATCATGTTTTGATATGCTTCAATCGCGAAACAATGCACAACTATCGCCTCGCGCCCTACTTCTTTCCCGCGCACGCCGTGCTTCCGAGCCAGCTTGGATTCGCCTAGGGACGCACAGAGCAAACAGCTTTTTCCAGCGAAGTGCCTATGCACAGGCGAACAAAAATCTCTGGAGGTTGCATGGCGCATTTCGGTTATTTTTTCGCCCATGCGCAGTATTGGGGCAAGGACTTACGGAGTCCCATGTGTCGGAAGCGCACCCTTGCATAGTATGAGGTATAACGCGGCGCGCATTTGTCTTACGGCGCTCTATAAAAACACCACGCGGCAGCCCTCCTGGACAGTTCTGTAAGCGCCCTCAAAACGAGGGAAATTTTTTACTGTCAAAATGGTAATCTTGAGCAAACTGAAAGCACAGAACCGTTTACAGACGCTATCTGTTTGCCGAAGCGCATTGTAGCAGCAATGCACGCAACAACACGCACCAACCAAACATCAAAATCAAGAACATCCGTTGACCTTATATATGAAGAGCTGCGGGAAGTCCGACGTCGCGCCGAGAGGAAATACAGGCGAACTAAATTGATATCAGACTTGAGGACGTCACGCCGTGTGCAAAAGAAAATTCAAACATACTCAGACAAGCTCGAGAGAGAACGTTGGAGGTCCTTTTGCACCAGCCTGGACCCAAGAAAACCGTTGTCCACAATATGGCATGTTGTACGAGCACTACCATCTCGTCCACAACTGCTACGTCCCTTCCGAGCTTTGGCTATCATCCAGACGCGCAGTGAGAAGGAAATCGCGGAAGATTTCTGCAGACACCTCTCTGGATCTACAACGTCGGTAGCTTCAGTGCTCAGGTGTGCTCCTCCAAAAATGAACGATCGTCTCGACCTCCCATTCACGCTGCAAGAGCTACGTGCAACGATTTCCTCTTCAAGACACTCAAGTGCGCCTGGTCCTGATGGCATTACCTATTATACATTGCGCCATCTAGGCCCTCGAGCGACTGAAGAGCTCCTGGCTTTATACAATCTCTCTTGGTCCTCGGGAAGTGTGCCTGCACACTGGAAGACAAGCAAAATCGTGGCATTATTGAAACCAGGCAAGACACCCCCATACTATGCTTTCCTACAGACCTGTGGCGCTTGCCAGTTGCATAGGTAAAACCATGAAACGCATGGTTTTGACGCGCCTGGAGTGGTTTTTGGAGAAGCGTAATATATATCCAGACGCAATGACAGGTCTCCGAAAGGGTAGGTCGTCAATCGACAGCGTCATTGACCTAGTAACAACTGTTGAACATCAGAAACGACGCCGTCGATTAACGGCCGCTGTCTTTCTAGATATCAAGGGTCTTTTGACAACGTTCTACATGATGCAATTTTAAATGCCCTAGAAGAATGTGGCGTCGGGGGACGTATGCATCAATGGTTAGCCAGCTATCTGCAAGAGAGAACGATATTTATGACAACTCCAGACGGTGAAACAAAGAACCACCCCGTGTCTATCGTGGAGTGGCTCAAGGAGGTGTATTGAGCCCAACCCTATTTAATATCGTTCTCATTGGACTGGTCAAAGAACACGCAGACACAGTCTCGGTCTCTGTGTACGCCGATGACATCTGTATATGGACCACGAGCTTAACGCGCTTGCAAGTGCAAACGAAGCTGCAGCGCGCCGTGTCAGTAACGTCGACATACCTAAACATTCGCGGACTGCAGCTCTCACCGGAAAGAAGTGTAACCATGGCATTTACACGGAAGTCAATGGCCTGCTACCCTGTTATGATTGATGGGAAGATTATACCTTCAGTAACGCACTACAAGTTTCTCGGAGTCATCATCCACCGTGACTTATCTTGGTCGAAGCACCTCTCTGGATTAAGAAAAAAGCTGGACAGCTTTACTCAGATCATTCGACATATGTCTGGAAAATCATGGGGGCCATCCAAGTCATCTCTTCTGCAGCTCTACCAGGCACTTTTTGTTGGCTACTTCCGCGAAAGTGCGCCTGTACTTTCTCGGCTTAGTACAACTGCTGTACGCAGACTTGAAAGTGCTCAGGCTCGCGCACTGACAATTTGCCTAGGACTACCACGACGTGCGTCTACTTGGGGCACTATTGCAGAGGCACGTGCGTGCCCAGCTCGAGTTTACCTGCAACATGAGCCATTGCGAGTGCATCTAAGGCTACTGATTAGACACAGGAATCATCCACTCACGAACGTCACAAGCGTACGGCCTGTGTCCGCCTACTCAGAAGCCGTGTTGTCGCAGCAAGACTTATTGCCGTCGGACTTCCAACTGTATGACATACCCGAGGTTCCACTCTGGACGATGGCGAAGCCAACGGTGAGACTTTCAATCCCTGGAATAACGAAGAAGTCGAAGATACCGCTTGCTGGGGCTCAAGCATTTCGTACTATCATACATTGCTTACATGTATGGATATTACGAACATGTTTTTACAGATGGTTCTGTGACACAGACCTCTTCCGCGGTGGCCTACATGGTGCCAGGAAAGGGGATCGCACAGCGGTTCAAGATAGGACACAGGACGTCGTCTACAGCAGCTGAGTTGACCGGAGTTCGAGAAGCAGTTCGCTGCATACTGCAACAGAGTCTCGATAAGTGGACAGTGTTCTGTGACTCAAAACCAGCACTGCAACTCATCAGCAATTATATGAGTGACAGTGACGTTTGTCCTCTCCGATTCCGCCGCATCTACCCGGACGACGATGGTTCCCGAACCAGACTACGACATTAATCCAAGTCTCCCCGTGATTAAGCAACAGCAGCTCAGAAGTCTGCTCCGACGATACAAAGGCTGCTTTTCGACGTCATCGAGGATTCGACAAACACCAGTCGCCAAGCATCGCATAATCACCGAGGAGTGCGCTCGACCACTCCGCCAGAGCCCTTACCGAGTTTCGCCGCGAGAACGTGCAGCTATAAGAGAACAAGTCGACGAAATGCTGCGCAACGACATCATCCAGCCGTCGAAAAGCCCGTGGGCATCCCCTGTTGTCCTGGTAAAGAAAAAGGGCGGAACCCTACGTTTCTGCGTCGATTATCGTCGTCTGAACAAGATCACGAAGAAGGACGTATACCCCCTCCCACGAATAGACGACGCCTTGGATCGGCTCTGCAACGCTAAATACTTCTCGTCGATGGACCTCAAGTGTGGCTATTGGCAAATAGAAGTCGACGAAAGAGATCGCGAAAAGACGGCCTTCATCACCCCAGACGGCCTCTACGAGTTCAAGGTTATGCCATTCGGACTGTGCTCGGCGCCTGCAACGTTCCAGCGCGTCATGGACACGGTGTTAGCAGGATTGAAGAGGCAGACCTGTCTCGTTTATTTGGATGACGTCGTCGTCTTCGCTGGAAATTTCTACGATCACCTCAGGCGGCTTGCGACAGTACTAGAGGCCATCAAGTCGTTAGGGCTTACTCTGAAGCGGGAAAAATGCCGCTTCGCTTACGATGAGCTTCTGTTCCTAGGCCACGTAATCAGCAAATCTGGTGTCCGTCCAGACCCGCAAAAGACAGCTGCCATCGCACAGTTCCCGCAACACATCAACAAGAAGGCAGTGCGTAGATTCCTTGGCATGTGTGCCTACTACAGGCGCTTTGTCAAGAACTTTTCACGCATCGCCGAGCCTTTGACACGTCTAACTAAATGTGATGTTGACTTCAAGTGGGAAACGCCGCAAGCCGACGCATTTGAAGAACTCAAACGACGCATGCAGTGGTCGCCGGTACTTGCGCACTTCGACGAGTACGCCGATACAGAAATCCATACTGACGCCAGCAGCCAAGGCCACGGTGCCGTTCTAGTCCAGAGAAGAAACGGAGTCGAACAGGTGATAGCTTACGCTAGCCGGTCGCTGTCAAAAGCGGAAGGCAACTATTCTACGACCGAAAAGGAATGCCTCGCCATCGTTTGGGCTACAGCTAAATTTCGCCCTTATCTTTATGGCAGGCCATTCAAAGTCGTCAGTGACCATCACGCGTTGTGTTGGCTAGCGAATATAAAGGATCCTTCAGGACGACGGGCGCGGTGGAGCCTCAGACTACAATAATACGACATCACTGTAACCTACAAGTCCGGACGAAAACACTCCGATGCCGATTGCCTATCACGCGCACCCATTGACCCGCCGCCGCAAGATGACGAGAATGTCGACGCCTTCCTTGGAATTATAAGCGCGGAAGACTTCGCTGAACAGCAACGGGCAGACCCGGAGCTAAAAGGCCTCGTCTAATATCTGTAAGGGCACACCGACGTTGTCCCCAGGACATTTAGGCGCGGATTATCTTCCTTCACGCTTCAAAACAATCTACTCGTGAAGAAGAACTTCTCACCAGTCCGCGCCAATTACATTCTTGTTGTCCCGTCAGGACTTCGTCCAGAAGTATTTCATGCCCTACATGACGATCCGATCACTGGACACCTCGGATTTTCCCGGACACTATCGAGGATAGAAGAAAAGTATTATTGGCCGCGCCTGACCGCCGACGTCGCCCGTTATGTCAGAACATGCCGAGACTGTCAGCGACGCAAGACACCGACGACAAGGCCAGTCGGACTACTACAGCCAATCCTTGGCGACCATTCCAGCAGATCGGGATGGACTTGCTGGGACCCTTTCCGACGTCAATAGCCGGAAATAAGTGGATCGTCGTGACGACGGACTAGCTCACCCGCTTCGCTGAAACAAAAGCACAACGTCGCTGAAACGAAAGGTAGCGCGGCCGAAGTGGTGAAATTCTTTGTCGAAAACATCCTGCTGCGACATGGCGCCCCAGAAGTCTTCATCACCGACAGAGGAACGGCCTTTACAGCGGAGCTCGCCCAAGCCATTCTGAAATACAGTCAGACAAGGCACAGGAGGACAACGGCCTACCACCCGCAGACGAATGGTCTTACGGAGCGGCTGAATAAGACCCTCGCCGACATGCTAGCGATGTACGTCGACGTCGAACACAAGACCTGGGATGCCATCCTGCCGTACGTAACATTCGCTTACAACACGGCGGTGCAAGCAACAACACAGATCACGCCGTTCAAGCTGGTCTACGCCAGGAACCCGACAACGACGCTCGACGCCATGCTGCCACACGTCACTGACGAGGAGAACCTTGACGTCGCTACCTATCTCCAGCGTGCCGAAGAAGCCCGACAGCTCGCCCGCCTGCGGATCAAGAACCAGCAGAGGACCGACAGCCGACACTACAACCTCCGACGACGCTTCGTCGAGTACCAGCCCGGCGACCGTGTTTGGGTGTGGACCCCGATACGCCGACGAGGACTCAGTGGAAAACTACTGCGACGATATTTCGGACCCTACAAGGTCATCCGACGTATTGGCGCACTGGACTATGAGGTCGTGCCAGACGGCATTTCGCATTCACAGCGACGCCGCGCACGATCTGAAGTGGTCCACGTGGTGCGTCTTAAACCCTTTTACGGACGCTGACGAACTTCCTTGTTTTGTTGTTTTCTTTGCTAGGAGTGCTTTTCTTTAATTACTTTCGTTTGTTTGCAGCATCGGGTCGATGCTTCTTAAGAGGGGGGTATTTACACGTGTACTTATATTTAACGGGCGACCACGTTTCGCCGCCTAACAAATGTTATCGCACAGCGCGGGACGCGTCTGCATGTATCCGAAGTTTCTGGAAAGTTATCGATGCTTCTATCCGATGTCTGTTGTCGCCGAACCTTGTGTTATCTGATTTTATCGCGTCACTCGAATGTTGTCGAACTTTGTGGAAGGCACGCGGGTCCCAACGATTAGTCTGGAACATTCGACAACTGTTGTATAAAAGCCGACGCTCTTGACCAGCTGATCAGATTTTCGACGATCGCCGACCGTGTTCGCCGCTATCGTTGTGCTATAAGTGTAGCCTGTTTTTGTGGGCACATGTTCGCCCAATAAAAGTTAGTTTTGTCTTTCACAGTATTTGCTACTGTGTTCTTCAACGTCACCACCACGTGACAATATTATAGTGGCAGCGCGAGCCTTGTCCTGACTGCGGGTAGAAAACGCACGAACACGTTAAGGTTACTGAACCGTAACTTTCCGCGTAATATAATCCCTTTTTATGGAATGGGAAGGATAAAGAACGCCTGCACGCATAACTCAGAAGTCCCAACAGATGGCTAATACTCCGTTGAAAATTTCAGCATGAGAAGCTAGCCCGCGTATCTGCACTATCAGAAAAATAAAATAAAGAATCTATTCAACACCATCCCACATGCTGGCAACTAAGGCATCAGTAATTGATATCCTGATTGGCCACCATGAAAAGTTATTGGTAACACGACCCTGCTAGACCGCTGAAGCAACTCCGATGTAGCTCATGTCACCCACCTCGGAGCATGACCGTGCTCTGAAGGGGTGTCCCATGAAGACAAGCGGACATTGCATGAAAATTAATGCCGCACCAGTCCAACAAAAAAAAAAATCTTCCGAACACAAAATCCGTGACAGGACTAAAACTTGTGTTTACCCGATGCCAAATAATGCGCTTAATTAATTCGGATGGTTACGTGATGCCTAATAATGCGCTTAATTCCCTCGGCCCCACGTCAAGCAACCACAGGCGTTCCATTAATGCAATGCTGTGTCATTCAGCAAGAAAAAAAAACGACGTCCGCGACAGGACTCGAACCTGCAATCTCCTGATCCGGAATCAGGCGCCCTAACCATTAGGCCACGCGGACATGCAAAACATGCTGGTACACGCTCCTACTGTGCCCCTACTGTACACGTACAGTAGGAGTGATAAAGAGTGGCCCTAAACATGATCCATTGCAATAGATAGAGGGCGCAATATTCCCCGTAGGAAATCGTTGTTTTGAGGGGTATGGCTTACAGGCAGCCTTCGCAGATACGCGCCAATTATTTGCTTTCGAGACGAAGAGGAAGAGGAGAGCAAGTTTAATCAATAACAAATTCATTCCTAGTCATGCCATTTGTTTAGGTAGTTTTCCTCCATAGTACAGGAGCTGAGATAAATTTTTCATCCTGCTCGGTCCGCTCTAACCATTTCCTTTATACAACCGTTCTCATTCAAAATTCCTTCATCTTGGCGCTGTAGCGCTATAGAGCAAGGCCGGAGTTCTCGCGAAACACGGTGCGAAAACACCCTGTACTTAGATTTAGGTGAACGTTAAAGAACCCCAGGGGGTCAACATTTCCGGAGTCCTCCACTACGGCGTGCCTCAGAATCAGAAAGTGGTTTTGGCCCTTAAAACCACACAACTTTTTCAAACACGGTATGTCTCGATTTCTGATGGCATCCACAAATATCGATATTACAAAGAATCACGAGCATTCAGCGCTTTTTTTTTTCATTTGTGCTCCGGAGCATGCGACGCGTTGCCTGACGAGCATTGCTCAATTCCAGTAGATATGTCTATATCTATCCACAGCATCTCCCACTTCTCTGTTTCCACCAAGCACTTCAACAAAGTGCATAAAAAAGCGCGGACACGCAGGCGCAGAGAATGTTTGCCTGCCAATGCCTGCTAGCGCAGAAACCAGCGCCTTCCGCTGTGATTCGTGGAGTCGCAAAACAGATGTTGGAGAGTGTCGGGAACTTGGCGGCGTTCACAGTACGGGCTGTGCCCACGGTCGATTGAGATGTGCATAGCGTCGAGTGAAGGCGATGCCCAGGCAAATTCAATGAAGCGTGCTTGGTTGGCATCGCTTGAAACATAAGTATCGTTGTATTAGCAAATAATTATGCTCCCACAATAGCAAAAAAAAAAATCCTACGATTACCTCATTGAGAAGAGGCTTCGTGAACCATAAGAAACTTCCCAAGAACTGTAAATCCCGCTCTTACTTAGTGCGCCACAAAAGAATCAAGAACACTAGAGATGGGTGGCGAGGCCTCCTTGAAGCTCTCCTAACACCCGGGCACGACGTCCTGGCATTTGACGCCATCTTCTCGAACTTTATTTGTTTTATCGGTACAGATGAAGTATATTGTAGCGTTAAAGTGCCAAAAACTGGTCTTAGCAAGCTTCGAGAAGCTTTCCTTCAATAAAATGGCTCTGATACGAAAAAATACTTTGAAAATGCGTGACGTCACGCTGGCGTCCTAGCGCTGAGGTTTCGGCGCGAAGAGTTAAGAATTTGAACTGAAACGTTCATATGTTTTGCGAACAAATCTATTGCCGCAATAAAAACGAAAATGGAGATTTTAAAGAATAACCTGTAAGTTTAAGCTCACTAAGTGTTTTGTCTCTTTAAGCTTTTACATTGAGCACCGTTATCGCACAGGGTTTGCCTCAACATTGGCTCGGCGCTGCATGCCAAGCGTTTATTTTTGAGGGCTGCCTTTCTGCCACTACGCACAGGTTCAACCCGGAGAGCAAACCGAACATCCGCCCGATCAGTTTCCAGCCGTTCGGAAAAGGCCCCAGGGCATGCCTGGGGCGAAGTTTCGCTGTCCTCGAGATGAAGCTTATTTTGTGTAATGTTCTCGCCAGATTCAAGCTTTCTGTGGATGAGGAGCACCACGAGGTGCGCGACAAAATTCTCACCCCTTTGCTCGTCGGCATTCACGGTGTCATATAACGAAAAATTGATAAAAATTGCTAGCTTTGCTCTCAGAACATCCTCGTCCATCTTTCGGTTTGGATTTCGTAACCTGGCAACCAGCACATAAGCAATATCAATCAACGTAATGTTTTCCTGCCTAGGTAGACATAATATGTAACATCGTGTGTCTTAATGCTTCCGTACGCAATAACAGCGTGTGGTTCCATGAGATCCTATGTAAAAAGCGGTGCTTCTATATATGGCCACAAGTGATTATTGGATGTGGTTGGTACAAGGCCCTATCGATGATCCATACAATAGTTACTTTATTAGAAGAACAGCACAGGCATATTGCCTTCCAAATGCAGTCGGACGTCTTAACGAAGTCTGCGACAGGAGACGTTTGATACGCTACACAATTCCAAGAATGCTTGCCTACTCCGTCAAGTGTATGTTTTCACACCAGTGCGCTGCATTGGTACAAAATAAAATTTAATTACTGTCTGTGCTATTTCAGAATGGGCTGCAGCTGAGCTCTGCTTTCATTGCTTCTTTCTCCCCAAGTGGAGTCTGGATGAAGCTGGAGAAGTCAGAAGTGTGTTCAGAAGACCTGTGATTAGCTTTATTCTATTTAGTTGTCACCAGAGCCCGTGCCATAGTTTCGATTAGTTTTGTATGGTCTAGATTGCTGTGTATCCTTGTTTTTTTTTTCGCTTTGTGTCTTTAGTAGCTTGGTTTTGCTCGTAGGTAGCTTTTCTTTCGTTTGTTTGTTTGTTTTTTGTACCTTGCTTTGGTGTTTTAGCCTCCTTTTGTGTTCTAGTTTGCTTTTGTTTTGCAGCTTGCTTCACTTTATATCTTTCCAACCTTGCTTTTTTTTAGTACTTTTCGCGGACTGCCGGGCTCGGGCTCACCGGTTTTTGAATTTGTACTATATTCATGAAATAAAGTATATTATTATTATTATTATTATTATTATTATTATTATTATTATTATTAATAATAATATTATTAATATTATTATTATTATTATTAGTTTGACATTTAGTTTGTCTGTAATAAGGTACATAACGCATTGCCCTGACTGCCAGGTTTCTGCCATACAAGCCCACTGAAGGCTTCGGCAGACCTAGCAAAATCATATGTACAATTTCATTATTTGTAATGAAGATTATTATTATTATTATTATTATTATTATTATTATTATTATTATTATTATTATTATTATTATTATTATTATTATTATTATTATTATTATTATTTTGAATGAGAACCGTTGTATAAAGGAAATGGTTAGAGCGGACCGAGTAGGGTGAAATAATTATCTCAGCTCCTGTACTATGGAGGAAAACTACCTAAACAAATGGCATGACTTAGGAACGAATTTGTTATTGATTAAACTTGCTCTCCTCTTCCTCTTCGTCTCGAGAGCAAATAATTGGCGCGTATCTGCGAAGGCAGCCTGTAAGCCATACCCCTCATAACAACGACTTCCTTCGGGGAATATTGCGCCCTCAATCTATTTCAATGGATCACATTAAGGGCTACTCCTTATCACATCTACTGTGTCAATGCTTATGAGCGTGTATCTGCATGTTCTGCATGTCCGCGTGGCCTAATGGATAAGGCGCCTGATTCCGGATCAGGAGATTGCAGGTTCGAGTCCTGTCGCGGACGTCGAGTGTTTTTTTTTTTTTTTTTGCTGCATGACAGGGCATTGCATTTATGGAACGCCTGTGGTTGCTAGACGTGGGGCCGAAGGAATTAAGCGCATTATTAGGCATCAGGTAACCACCCGAATTAATTAGGCGCATTATTTGGCATCAGGTAAACACAAGTTTTAGTCCTGTAACCTATTTTGTGGTTGGAAGATTTTTTTTGTTGGACTTGTGCGGCATTAATTTTCATGCAACGTGCACAATCTGCTGCTACATGTCCGCTTGTCTTCATGGGACGCCCCTTCAGACCACGGTCATGCTCCGAGGTGGGTGACATGAGCTACATCGGAGTTGTTTCAGTGGTCTAGCAGGGTCGTGTTACCAATAATTTTTCATGGTGGCCAATCAGAATATCAATTACTGATGCCTTAGTTGCCAGCATGTGGGATGGTGTTGAATAGATTCTTTATTTTATTTTTCTGATAGTGCCGATACGCGGGCTAGCTTATCGTGTTGAAATTTTCAACGGAGCATTAGCCATCTGTTGGGACTGCTCAGTTATGCGTACAGGCGTTCTTTATCCTTCCCATTCCATAAAAAGGGTTAAAATTATGCGAAAAGTTGCGGCTCAGTAACCTTAATGTGTTCGTGCGTTTCTACCCGCAGTCAAGACAAGGCTCGCGCTGCCACTATAATATGTATCACGTAACCGAATGTGCAGCTTTCACATCAGTCTACGGGTATAAAAGCAAATCACGACGCTTTTTTTATAGTTTGTCCTTCTGACGGGTACTAGATAAACGTGTCCCCGCACAGTTACAGGAGTTTCATTACAGGAGACTCATCCCCTTGCGATTATCATGTTTTGATATGCTACAATCGCGCAACAATGAACAACTATCGCCTCGCGCCCTACTTCTTTCCCGCGCACGCCGTGCTTCCGAGTCAGCTTGGATTCGCCTTAGGACGCATAGAGCAAACAGCTTTCTCCAGCCAAGTGCCTATGCACAGGCGAACAAAAATCCCTAGAGGTAGCATGGCCCATTTCGGTTATTTTTCCGCCCATACGCAGTATTGGGGTTAGGATTTACGCAGTCCTATCTGTCGTTTTGTAGGGACGACGGTCTGCTGCATCAACGGCACACTCGGCGCCGCTAGGACTAAACGCGGTTGGCGTACCAATTATTGTTCTTGTATTCGCTGTGGCCGCCACGAGCTGTTTGAAGGAAGGGAGCCCATGAAAGATATTTTGTGCTGCCGTCTCACGCAGCTTAGAAGTGATGGACAGACGCGGCGGCCATTGTCTGCGGAGTTAACACTGGGTTGAAGAGGCGTCTGCTCGGGTCAAGCACCGTGTCCGCGAGAACCCACTCACCTCGGCGTGGTCAGTGAAACTTGTGCGGAAGTGTGTGTTTAAACCCTCCATTCTAACGCTACGATGACTTTGAACGCTCCGAATTGGTGCAGCTTAGATGTAGAATAGCGCATTGTGGTGTTGTCTTCCCTTCTGTCCTTGTTTGGTGGCGCTAAATATGATTTCCAAGTCAGTTTACCAACACGCCCAACAAATGGCAATGGTAGTAGATTGAACGGCCGTTCTTCCCTCACCTAGGGATCTAGGGAGGACAGAGTGTTTATAAGCAGCTGTTGTGCTGCTGCTGAGAGTGCAGTCCTTTTTCAGTCATGTTAGAGTGATGAACTGCAACGTTCTCATGTAAATACTGTAAAAAACCCATATTCCTCGTTCTCGATGAGAACAGGTCTCTCCCTTCAACAACGTCCTCAGCGTGGATAAGCTGACGACGACGTGGGCCAGCTACCATCTATTTCATGCCCCACCTGAACCATTACACCGCGCACAATGTTTCGCTTTCGCTGAAACCGCGTTTTCGCACCGTGCCATCAGCTTTAGGCCGCAGAATCTGAGCATTTGACAGCACACAAGCAACAATTGTTGCGTGGACGCTATCACGGCTGTTCAAAAATAAGTTCGTTATAGAGACTTTGATGCCTACGGGGGCTGTGATATCCCGTGGCGACGACTCAATCATGTTTTTCTTTTTCTAAATTCTTCGACGTTTCTATATCATTTCTAAGGTTGCGTCGCACTGTATGTTTACCGATCTTCTCAGCGCGCGATTTCACACTGCTTCTTTTTCGTAATCCTGTACATTAATTCATAGTACAAACATAACCATATGCCAGGCCTCTTATTAATGTGCTTCTGACCGCTGCCTTTCCATTACGACGTACTTGCCAGCATCTAGCATCAACAAGTTTATAGAGCAATGCGTCATGACATTAGCCGGGCAGCGGGCGCGGGCGAGTGTCTCAGTGCGCGTTTTCTGCTGCTCAACGAACATCGCAGTCCCGACAACCATACATCAATTTTATTCGGGTCTGTGCTTGCTGCATACCCGAGTTGTAGCCGATGGCTATTTGGCGGTTCTATGTTTCGCGAACCGAGCTTCACGCATCTTCTTGTCCTGCGGCTACGTGTGAATAAGGCTGACACCGGGCTCCGTTGCGTGCGTCCGGCATTGCAGCACCGAGCAGAAGCGTAGCATGCTGCGCGCCTTCAAAGGCAGCCACAACCCATTAAGTGCTTTCAAATGTTGTCAAGCAGATACCCCCAAGGCAGGAAAGCCTCACCACTTCATCAGAACTGCAGTGCAGGTGGGACTTTAAGCTGTCGTCTTCAAGTATTCGACGAAAACTCGTCTGGCGAGCAAACATATTGGTGCCAAAAACCGTGCACTCGCCAAGAATAAAAGAAAAATAAAGGACAGACGTTTCGGTCCCCGTACGGGTCCCTTGATCACAATGAAGGTGTAAGCATGGGCGTGCGGCATTTTATGGGAGAGGTGGCGCAGCGTTCGGGTGTATATCTCAGGAAGATTACCCCGCGTCCTGTTTATCGTGTGTCTAGTTGATTGGATGTAAAATGTTTCTAAAAGCTAACGGGCAGAAAAGTGTTTATCGTATGTGATGATGGCTGCCGCGTCCCAGTGAATGATGGGTCCGGTTAATTCGTGATATTTTGCCGATTGTTCGCGGCTGTGTGGCCCTTGGAGACGTCGTTCATGTGTTGTTTCAAGCGCCGTTTAAAATTTCCACTCTCGCCGATGTAAGACACGTCACACTCCTTGCACGGTATCTTGTGTATCACACCCGGGTAAACCTTGTGTTTCAAAGGTTCTTTTGCAGGAACCAGCTGATGGCCAAGTTTTTGGGAAGGCACGTGGGCGATTCCAATACCGTAGCCCTTAAAAATTCGTGCAAGGGCATTGCTTGTTCCCACTGTGTAGGGTACTGCCACGCGCTTCACTGTTTCTTTCGCCGTTTCACGGCGGAGCTTCGCTGATTTGCGCTCCTGCGTTCTGGACCGTTGTAGAGGGTAACCATTGATCAACAGGTTCCTTTTCACAACCTGTAGCTCTTGCCTACGTTTCGTGGGGCTGGAGCAGACGTGGAATGTCCAGGAAAAGAGTGCTGCTGGACGGATCGCTTTTGCCCAAGGGGGTGCGCCGAGTCGAAGCTCAGGTACGTTCTCGTGTGCGTTGACTTTCTGTACAGACTAGTCCTCAAGCCGCTTAAAGTCCTTTCTACGAGAACATCCACGAAGTAAATTCGCCCATTGTTTTACTCTTCAGCCTTGAACTGTACACTAGGCTTGAAGGAATTTAGGTGCTCGAGGAAATGTGTTGCGTGCCGGCAAGGGATAATGCCGAAGCAGTCGTGCATGTATCTTAGAAATAGCTTTGGTCACGTCCCAAAGGAAGATAAGGCGACACTTTCCAGATAAAATGTTGGTACAAACGACAGACATAGAGGCTCCCATCACTGTGCCGAACACTTGCTTGTAATACTCCTTGTTAAAGACGTAGTACGTATATTCAAGGCAAAATTTTGGCGGCAAACGTCGTGGATTTCGAATGGCGGGCGTTCGGGCAAAGAAGAGTCAGCCTCGGGACGTTTCCTCCAGCACTCGACCGCATAGTCAATGGGGAACCAGCGCTGGATAGGCGGCGCGTCGAAAAGAGTGCGTTGCACGCCGCCCTGGCGACGAAACGCGGCATATTCCAGCCACACAACCAGACGACACACGCATACGCAGCCGTATTATAGTTCGTATGTTTCCGTTTTCGCGCCGCTTCAAGTGGAGTTTTTGTAAAGAAGCTATCGCCATCAAGTGAAGAAATGACGAAAGAAGCTTTTTAAGCTTTATACATTTTTCACAGTGCGTCGCGGCGAGCACGTGTGTTTCTTTAACGGTTGCGTCGTGTATCGATGCCATGCTTGCGTGGCTGCCTGCCTCGCAAATCTAGCAGTTATGGCTCCGGTCGTGCTGCGCTATGGTTTCGGAAGTATTAGTTGGCCTGAAGATATTCCATATTTCTCTGGCTAGACATAAAAAATTCTGATGTTACTTCGCCACAGCAGTCAATGGAGAAGAAAGCTTTATCGCATCAGCTGACTCGCGCAAGCAAAGGTTTGAGTGCTCGGCTGCTTGATCCGTAACAATTCTGGCTACATTTAGCACTAATTACATTAATTTGCCGGATGCCTCTCAGCGCTGAGTCCTCATCCGCATGCGCATATTTATAAACACATAGGTGGCTTAGTCGCGCGTGCGCCGGCACTATGCGCATACAACTCGTATTACAAGGCAGCTTCCCTCCTACATAATTCTTGGCAATGAATGGATAATTTTTACCTTTCGTATCGTTCACTTGGTGCGGTGGCGTTGGAAGGGGCTTGGCGGTGGCATTGCGAAGGAAAAATGGTACATATGCCGGATGGTGCATGCTATTGCTCATTTTGTTTCCGACGAAATACCGACAGCAGATTCTGCTGTTTGGTACTGTCTGCCATGGCTGACCGTCTTCACTATCGAATAAACCAAGGATACACGCAAAATTTGATTTAGAAACCAGCCCGACACCGCTTGACAGGGCGACAAGACGGGAGCTTACTCCGCTCGCCTGACTGCTTGGATCCAACGCCGCCTCCGTTCTTGTTCGTAGGGTTTAGATGGAAAGACGCAGAAGGATACATCCTCCCTCATCCCGACTTAGTTGTGGCACTTGTATACGCAACAGTATCGTCGGCGCCCTTTTGTTTTCCTTCGACCTTAAGGGCACGCAACGCAATTTTCGTCCGCGGGGGAGGCTGCATTGTGCACGTTCTGACCGCCAGGGCGGCGCTGCAGGCGCCGTGTAAACTCCAGCGCTGGTTCCCCATAGGCACGCATGTAAACATTGACTTTACGTCAAAGGAGATCATGACTTCATCATCGTCAATGCAGGCGCATCTTATTTACTCAATGAAATGAGCGAAGTCTATGACGGAAGTTGGCGTGAGTCCTGCAAGCGGCCTAAGAATACGGTGCAGGTAGCCGGGCTGTTCGTACAGCGGCGAGCGTGTATAGTCCACAATTGGTCGTACCGGGACATCCGGCTTGTGAATTTTCGGCTGCTCTGACACAACGGATAGGATACCGCGCTTTACGAACTGCCGAAAATTCACTTCTAACTACCGAAAATTCACTTCTAACTACCCAAAAGTTAGAAGCGAATTCCTACTATGAACAACTACCAAAAAGTTTGAAGTGAATTCGCTTCTAACTTTTCGGTAGTTGCAGATAGTGGGTTTCTTTACTATTTCCGCTACCAAGGAGACCATTTCAGCCTCTCTGATTTTGTATTTAACGTTAGTTGTTGCCATCGCATTTTTGCTGTTAAGCTTTCTAGTTATTTTCCTCAACTGGGAGTAATTTTTTTCTCTGCACAAGTACTTGAATACTCTTGCAACCTATTTACTTTTTCGCATATTTTTCAATCGTTCTTCGAAATCAATTTTATGCTTAGCTTCCGTGACTTCAAAGCCTGTCGATTTGTAGTTTTCATTTGTAGTTCTCACGTGAGTGCCCAATGCGAGGCGTCCCACGGCCCTTTGGTTGCCGTCGCGTCCTGAATATACCTACGACTTCAAGAAAACAAGTGCATTTCCCAATGTAAGTCCTGGAACCATTGCACCTGTCCACATACCAAGGAGCACCTCGTACCTATATTATCCCCAATGTGTTATGTGTTTCATTATGGCAACATTTTTCTTCCGCTTTGCTATTAGTGTTTCATGTGTTTACATATATCTGTTGCCCTCGTTTATCCATACACCGAGGTATTTGCATTCTTTTAACCGAGGTACTTCCTGACTCTGTATGGAGACTGTCTGTTCACTGTTTTCAGCGAATGCCATAAGACCTGATTTTTTAAACCCTATATTTCAAGTCTAAATATCACCTTCGTGTACACAGATACTAAATAGACATGGCATATCTATTTGCCTGTTAAAAAGCAACACATTGTCATCCGCATTAAGCAAACGTTGAAGCTGCTGCTATACTGTAGGCCCGACGGTTTGTATGATAGATTAAATCCGACAATAATTTCTTCTAGCGCCATTTCCATCCTATCCATGCAAACCCGTGACTCTACAACACTCCGTCTGTGCACGCGACACATGGATGATCGATGATGGCGTTTTCACGACAATGCCTTCTCAGCGGAAACCATACAGATTGGGCGTACCTGTTATCTGGGTATCTTGCAGCCACTTCTAGAAAGAAACCGTGGGTAAGTTCACGTGTAGGTGACAAATGAACAAGACAATGGTGCTAAATGATGCCTCATCGTGCGAAGAATACGCAGCAACCGAAAATAACTCAGCATATATATATATATATATATATATATATATATATATATATATATATATATATAAAATAAAACGAGTGTAACGAGCCTAAAATTGGGTGGGATGTGAGTCTGCATGCCCTTTTACCTTTAACGTGCTGCCACCTAGTGTCATTCACTTAACTACCGCGTCCTCCGCAAGGTGGCGACACTCCACGCGCAAATGCCGAGGCTAGAAGTTAACCAAAGAAAGGCAGCTGGTTGGCTTTGGGAGCTCACGGGAAAAGCACAAATGAGGCAGTGCAGTGTGACATAGGTTGGGCCTCGCTTGAATTCAGAGAAGCGCAGAGCAAAATTAGGTTTGAATACTCGGGAACCTTGGATCAATATTAACGGGCGGCCAAAGTGCCCTGGTATCTGTACCTGAATAGCCTGGACACCGAATGGAGGAAGAGGTCAAGAAAGTTGGCAACCAAGTACAGGGTAATTGAAAGGGTAAATAGCCAACCAGGAGTCATCAGAAAGAGAGAGAAACAGACATTGAATTGGGTGCGAGGAAAGGAGACAAAAGACATTAGAAAGACGATGAAGGAATGAAAAGGGAAAATCTGTACGGTAAGACGAAGGGAACTGCCTCGCTACTTGAGGCTCGAGCTGCATCTATTCGCAAATAGACGAGGCATGGGTATGCTGCAGCAGAAATCCAGAGACCGCTCGGCACATTCTTATCAAATGCGAAGGGATTCACCCAGTGAGACCCGGCGGTAATGTACACCTCCTCCAAGCGCTTGGATTTAAAGTGGACGGATGCATCAACCCGTCTGCAGTCGAGATAAGTAAGAGACATTTGGAGAATTGGTGGGAAAATAGCAGGGAACAGATTGATAAGACCGGATCTTTTACAGACATAGAGAGCGGTAGAAGATAGACAAGTTTTGAGGGTGAAAATATTTTGAAGAGTTGTCTACAAAAATGCTAGAGTGAAAAGTAGGTATTGCATACCTGATAACTCAAGAAAGCTAAGTGGCTATTTGTCGGTAAACCCTGTGAAACACACTAAAAACAGCTGCATGCTTTGGGTCGCACATGGCCACACAACAATAATCGTCATCTGCCTTGTCCGCATGTCCTTTCTCTAACGCTGCGAGCCCAGTTCTTCCAAGTCACGAACGCCATGCGCGTTATGAGCACGACAGAAAATTCTCGACAGGGAAGTAGCGAGCGCAGCGTTTTCAAGAAAGGAAATTTGGGCAAGACAGAGGACGATTATTGTTGTGTGGCCAATATACACCCCAAAGGGTGCAACTGTTTTTAGAGTGAAGGGGATGGCAATAAGTAATCATCATTAGCACTCCTGTGTTTTCTTCAAGTAACGCCTAAAGCAACACACGTTCCCTTTTGAAGTGCTTCCTCAGTGCAGCAGGAGCAACGCTCAAAATTAATAAGGTTTTTTTATTTGATTTTCCCTCGTTTTGATGGTAAAAGGGGCAGGTTAACCAAGCCAAGGAATGTATATATATATATATATATATATATATATATATATATATATATATATATATTTTCTTATGCTTTTCAGTTTCTGGATGTTTTTGGTTAGATATAAGTAGATAACGAATAACTGTAGTTCTCAATGTATGGTCACATTTTAGCTACGCTTTGCTACTACAAAAGAATTGTCGGTACTAGGAGGAACCCAGACCTGCGGTGTCCTGAGTGCGAGCGTTCCTACTCGTTGGAAGAAGAGCGGTTTCAGTTGTTAGGCGATGCAAACGGGGTAGATTTTATCTTTAATATGTGTGTGCTAGGGTCGCGACTAGACTGACGAGAGAAGAAAGATAAACTAGATATGCTGGTTGGGAAGCTGAAAAAAGAACTCCAAGGCGAGCAGAAGACGAAAAAGGTGGAAGAAGATAAGCTAGCCAACGTATAAATGAAGATGAAGCCCTCCATTCCGCAAAGCAATGGTGAATGCTTCGAGACAATCAAAGCAAATGTGGCTGGCTTCGAAGCGAGAGCAGCAAAGGAGGACGAAACCACCACGCGGGAAAGCGGTGGCGGACACGTCAGTGACGATGACGGAGAGGCTACAACGGGCGTGACAGCCACGGAAGAAGAGAACAAGGCGAATGATGAGGATGAGACAAGGGAGGGGGTGGAAGGCGGCCTCAAGTGCACTTTTTGGCGGCCAGGGGGAGAATAAGCGTCGAGTTGTCGTCCTAGGGCATTCAAACACGCGTAAAGTAAAACCGTCGATAATAGAGGCGAGTGCGTCCAGATTAGCCCATTTCAGGTGAAACCGATTTGGGAAGTGATAGCCAAAGCCAAGCTACACATGTGAGACACAATCGACGACAGCCACCTTGTGGTGATAATGGGCGGAGTGATTGACGTACTGAAGGAACGGGGGACACCGATCGAGGGAGAAATAGCTGAATCGGTCACCGATCGGTGGATTGTTTCAAAGAAAGTGAAAATAACACTGCGCGACGGTGCCGAATGCCCCAAAGTCAGTATAATGAAACCGAGTTGGCAGTGCATGCAGTAAACAGGAAAATTTGGACGCTAGCTAAGGCAATGAATTTTACGGTCATTGACATCAACCGAGAAATGCAGCGAGCAGTCCGGGAAGGCGCTTTTCTACGTGACGAGATACGGTTTAGGGATAATGTAGCAGCACCTGTTGGACGTAAACTCACGGTAGGGGCAGTAGCCTTCTTAGGCGTGGCGCAGGCAATCAGGAAGTTAGATTAAGTATTGAGTGTTGCGAAACACCGACAAAGAGCAGAATTAAATCACATGCTATTAAGAAAAGGCGCGCAAAGGATGTATGCCGCAATGTTAAAATTTGTTATATGGACATGCAAGTGGCCGCAAGCAGGAAAAATGGCTGGAAATTAAAAGCGAGCTGATTAACGGAGCCATTAGAGTGCACACCTTGCCCTAAACGCATCTGCGAGATTCGGAGGAGCCGCCTGTTATTTTCAATGTTGTATGCTAGGGGTGCAACAGGACGACGGAAGTGTAGACATAATAATTAGGCTGGCTATAAAGTGGCAGAGTGTGAAATCGACATGTAAGGAGCATTTATGGATTAGTGGCACATGGAAAGGCAAAAAGACGGGGCTAGGAGTAGTATACCTATATGGACAGGTAGTGATGACCGAGATACAAATAAATAATTGATTGATTGCATTAGAAGAGGTATTATTGAGCTCGAAAATCGGGCTAGGTGCTATTAGTAGAAGATATGAATGCCTGGCTGGCAGTAACGCCTCACATGCACCGGCCCACCGCCGGTACAATCTCGGAGGCTGCGCGATCTCGGAGGCCACGCAAGGACGTTCGCGTGGACTTTGCGTTGGCAACACTCCATAGCGCCGCGAGTACAAAGAGAAGTGTGAGAGAGGAGCTAGCTTCAGGGTGGTACGTACCTCATACTATACGTTTTGGGTAATCGCATACGTGGATAGACAGTCAATCGTGAAATCGGGAAAGCCGAGAGCATGAGGGGTATAACCTGAAGTACAGGCACGTACGGTCGCCACTCCTCGAGCGCAAAGACTATCGCTTCTTTGCTCGTGAGTACTGGTGTACCAGTCGTTCGTTTCGTTGGATTCATTCTGTTAGCGTCCTCGGCTGGGCGGCACATGCCTCAGCCCACGTACGATCCTGATCTCCCAGCAAAGAATGAACAAGTACGAGCAGTGCTGCACACAGCCTCGTTGCCAGGGTTGCCGGAGTGGCCCGGTACCCAGTCCACCCAGACCTGAGTCCCATGTTTTGCAGCGATTTTATTGCATGGCAATGATAAGAGAAGGGAACGTTCAAAACAGTGGCAACAAATGCGACACTTCACGGTAAAATGCGTATCACCTCGCGTGCCGCATGGAAAAGACCTGCGCCCGCCGAAGCTGCTACCCCTATGCTACCATTATGGAAGACCACAGCCTGGCGATAATAAATAAAAGCAATGGCGGTCCGCAAGATGGGGTACACATTCACATGGCGTGGGAGGAAACCTTACAGGTGGCAGTGCTCGCGGTGGTGCTGACCTCCGACGGATGCATAAAGTGGAAACTACTAAGTTTGTTCAGTACCAATGCTCACCTGCCTTTGTCTAGATAGAACTGCAAGCGATCAATATGGCGCCTAATCGATGGGAGTCATTCTTGCCTTGCGTCATTCTTGCGATGGGAGTCATTCTTGCGACACAGTGTATGTGTACACTGTACGTGCGTACCGACGATACTATCCGGCTTACCAACACTAGACATGACTGCGTACTTTATTAAATAAGCAGTATAAAATTAATCAAATGGTTCGTCTTGCGTAATATTGACTTGTAGACGTTGCCAATCTTAATCAGCCAGAGTGTTTGCACACGTAATCTGTATAGCCCCAGGGCCTGAGAAGCACTTTTTGGGCTTCTCGAAAACAGCTTTCTTATCCTATGGACAGCACCTACAAGAGTTCCATTGTAAAGGGCCGCCGAACGGCACTAACGAAAAACAAATCATTATGATTACTTTATTAGTGAAAAAAATGTAATATACCACCCGTTTTCTGGCGTCCGTTGTTGATAATATTTTAACTTGGAAGAAACTACGATTTTACAGTTTTTATTGCTCCAGCTAGGAAGATTTGACAGACTTGATAAAAAACGCCGTGTATGCTGATCATGTGTATATTAAGAACGTACAATTAATACAATTGCATTGGATGATGTTTTCTTGTGCACCTTTCGAGCGTCGACTAGTTCAAACAGCAACTTCGTATCGAAATGTAAAGTAATCTGGCCGCCTGTATCATGAAAAAAAAGTGGTAAATAATAATAACAATAATATCCTTGATTTCATGAAAATAGTACAAATTCAAAGACCGTTCAGCCCAAGCCATGAAGGCTTGCAGGGCTGTACCCGCCAGTCAGCGACAAGTACTTAAAAAAATACAAGCAAGTTTAGCCAGCTATAAAGCGATGCAAGCTACAAAACAAAAGCATACTACAACACAAAAGGAGGCTACAACAGCAAAGCAAAGTACAAAAAAACAAAAGCGAGCTTCGAGCAAAACCAAGCTACAAAAGATATAAAGCGAAACAAACAACGAAACACATCAATGTAGACCAAACGAAACTAATGGAAACTATGACACGGGCTCTGGTGACAACTAAATAGAATAAAGCTAATCACAGGTCTTCTGAACAAACTTCTGATTTCTCCAGCTTCATTCATACTCCATTTGGGGCGAAAGAAGCAATGAAAGCAGAGCTCAGCTGAAGCCCATTCTGAAATAGCAAAGAGAGTAATTAAATTTTATTTTGTACCAATAGAGCGCACTGGTGTGAAAACATACACTTGACAGAGTACGCAAGCATTCTTGGAACTGTGTCGCGTATCAAGCGTCTCTTGTTGCAGACTTCGTTAAGACGTCCAACTGCATTTGGAAGGCAATATGCCTGTGCTGTTCTTCTAATAAAGTAACTATTGTATGGACCATCGATAGGGCCTTGTACTAGCCACATCCAATAATCCCTTGTGGCCATATATAGAAGCATCACTTTTTACTTAGGATCTCATAGAACCACACGCTGTTATTGCGTACGGACGCTATAAGACACACGATGTTACTTATTATGTCTACCTAGGCAGGAAAACATAACGTTGATTAATATTGCTTATGTGCTGGTTGCCAGGTTACGAAATCCAAACCGAAAGATGGACGAGGATGTTTTGAGAAGAAAGCTAGCAATTTTTATCAATTTTTCGGGATATGACACCGTGAATGCCGACGAGCAAAGGGGTGAGTATTTTGTCGCTCACCTCGTGGTGCTCCTCATCCACGGAAAGCTTGAATCTGGCGAGAACTTTACACAGAATAAGCTTCATCTCGAGGAGAGCGAAACTTCGCCCCAGGCATGCCCTGGGGCCTTTTCCGAACGGCTGGAAACTGATCGGGTGGATGTTCGGTTTGTTCTCCGGGTTGAACCTGTGCGTAGTGGCAAAAAGGCAGCCCTCAAAAATAATCGCTTGGCATGCAGCGCCGAGCCAAGGCTGAGGCAACCCATGTCCGATAACGCTGCTCAATGTAAAAGCTTAAAGAGACAAAACACTTAATGAGCTTAAACTTACAGGCTATTCTTTAAAATCTCCACTTTAGTTTTTGTTGCGGCAATAGGTTTGTTCGCAAAACATATGAACGTCTCAGTTCAAATTCATAACTCTTCGCGCCGAAACATCGGCGCAAGGACGCCAGCGTGACGTCACGCATTTTCAAGGTATTTTGTTCGTATCGGAGCCATTTTATTGAAGGAAAGCTTGTCGAAGCTTGCTAAGTCCAGTTTTTGGCACTTTAACGCAACAATATACTTCATCTCTACCGATAAAACAAACCAAGTTCAAGAAGATCGCGTCAAATGCCATGACGTCATGCCAGGGTGTTAGGAGAGCTTCAAGGAGGCCTCGCCACCCATCTCTAGTGTTCTTGATTCTTTTGTGGCGCACTAAGTAAGAGCGGGATTTACAGTTCTTGGGAAGTTTCTTATGGTTCACGAAGCCTCTTCTCAATGAGGTAATCGCAGGATTTTTTTTTTTTTTGCTATTGTGGGAGCATAATTATTTGCTAATACAACGATACTTATGTTTCAAGCGATGCCAACCAAGCGCGCTTCATTGAATTTGCCTGGGCATCGCCTTCACTCGACGCTATGCACATCTCAATCGACCGTGGGGACAGCCCGTACTGTGAACGCCGCCAAGTGGCCGAGACTCTCCAACATCTGTTTTGCGACTCCACGAATCACAGCGGAAGGCGCTGGTTTCTGTGCTAGCAGGCATTGGCAGGCAAACATTCTCTGCGCCTGCGCCTGCGTGTCCGCGCTTTTTTATGCGCTTTGTTGAACTGCTTGGTGGAAACAGAGAACTGGGAGATGCTGTGGGTAGATATAGACATATCTACTGGAATTGAGCAATGCTCGTCAGGCAACGCGTCGCATGCTCCGGAGCACTTATGAAAAATAAAAGGCGCTGAATGCTCGTAATTCTTTGTAATATCATTATTTGTGGATGCCGTCAGAACTTGGGGTATACCATGTTTTAAAAAGTTATGTGGTTTTAAGTGCCAAAACCACTTTCTGATTATGAGGCACGCCGTCGTGGAGGACTCCGGAAATTTTGACCACCTGGGGTTCGTTAACGTTCACCTAAATCTAAGTACACGGTGTTTTCGCACCGTGTTTAGCGAGAACTCCGGCGTTCCTCTATAGCGCTACAGCGCCAAGATGAAGGAATTTTGAATGAGAACGGTTGTATGAAGGAAATGGTTAGAGCAGACCGAACAGGACGAAAAATTTATCTCAGCTCCGGTACTAGGACGAAAACTACCTAAACAAATGGCATGACTAGGAATGAATTTGTTATTGACTAAACTTGCTCTCCTCTTCCTCTTCGTCTCGAAAGCAAATAAGTGGCGCGTATCTGCGAAGGCAGCCTGTAAGCCATACCCCTCATAACAACGATTTGCTTCGGGGAATATTTCGCCCTCTATCTATTTCAATGGATCATATTAAGGGCTACTCTTTATCACTCCTACAGTATCACTGTTTATGAGCGTCTACCTGCATGTTCTGCATGTCCGCGTGGCCTAATGGATAAGGCGCCTGATTCCGGATCAGGAGATTGCAGGTTCGAGTCCTGTCGCGGACGTGGAGTTTTCTTTTCTTTTTTTTTTTTTGCTGCATGGGACAGCATTGATTGCATTTATGGAACGCCTGTGGTTCCTAGACGTGGGGCCGAGGGAATTAAGCGCATTATTAGGCATCAGGACGCCTTGCCCGCTGGGCTCTGCGCATTCAAGAATACGACATACACGTCATGTACCGCTCAGGTCGCAAGCACACTGACGCTCTGTCCCGGTCTCCGATGCCAGCCGACACGGCCTCCCTCTCCACCATTAAGGCGGTATCCTCGGTCGACATAGACACCTTCGCATCAGAACAGCGCAAGGATTCTTGGATGGCCTCTCTTTTGGATCTCCTTGCTGGCTCGCCTGCATCTCCCGCTCCCTGCGTCGCCAGGCTGTCCATTTTGCTGTCCGGGATAACCTCTTGTATCGACGCAACTACCAGCCCGATGGTCGCAAGTGGCTCCTGGTTATCCCTAGGACTTTGCGTTCCGACATGTGCGCGTCTTTCCATACGGACCCACACTGTGCACACGCAGGCGTTTTGAAGACGTATGAGCGCCTGCGGCAAGGTTACTACTGGCGAGGAATGTTTACTTTTGTGCAAAAGTTTGTCCGCTCGTGCCCGCAATGCCAACGCCGCAAATCTCCTTCTCATCCGGCCCACGGTTTATTACAGCCGCTTCCGTGCCCTGCTCGTGCGTTCGACCGTGTGGGAATTGACCTGTACGGGCCGCTACCACTAACACCCGCTGGAAAACGTTGGATTATTGTCGCAGTTGATCACCTTACACGCTGTTGCGTTTCGCCTGCGACACGTGGTTTTGCCGGCGCGACGGCGGCGGGGCGGCGGACATTTTGGCCCGATCGTCGTCACCGCAACACTCATCGCCAGGTGTTTCCAGGCGCGTCTGCGGCGATGCGACCGCCTAGGGATTTCGTTCCAGTCATTGTGCCCGAAACAGGCGAGGCCAAAGCAGGGATCTCCTTCCAGTTATTGGGCCCGAAACAGGCGATGCCAAAGCAGGGATCTCGTTCCAGTCATTGTGCCCGAAACAGGCGATGCCAAAGCAGGGACCATCTTCTCGTTACAGTCATTGTGTCCGACCGGCAGCGCCACGACAGTGTGCTGCGCAGCGCCACGACAGTATGCTGCGCAGCGCCACGACAGTGTGCTGCGCAGCGCCACGACCAGGTGCTACGAGATCGTGCGCAGCGCCACGACATGGTGCTACGGCATCGCTACGACAGTGTGCGTCACCATTAGCCCATTGTACATTCACGTGCTCGTCTTTTGAGGGGTTCCTTCTTGCCCTCAACTGCGAGAGTATAAAAACAGCTGCCCCCGGACGCCAGAGGAGGGCTCCGATTTCTTCTGTTGAGTGAAGTGCTCTCCCGTCTCTCTACTTCGGTCAAACCTGACCGCCAACTCTTTGCGATGTTAAAATAAACAAGTTGTTTCGTTGTTACCAGTCGACTCATGCTTTGCCGGGACCTTCGGATGCTTGCAGTTGTACCCCAGGCCGCCAGGCCAACGCTACCCTTGGGGCTTGCGACCCAGGTACAACCACGGGCGTCAGCGCCGAGTTCCCAACAGATCGTACCAGCAGTCGGATCCAAATAAAAATCTCCTTCTCATCCGGCCCACGGTTTATTACAGCCGCTTCCGTGCCCTGCTCGTGCGTTCGACCGTGTGGGAATTGACCTGTACGGGCCGCTACCACTAACACCCGCTGGAAAACGTTGGATTATTGTCGCAGTTGATCACCTTACACGCTATGCCGAAGCCGCTGCTCTACCTGCAGCGACCGCCAGTGACGTTGCATCCTTTCTGCTCCATCGTTTCATTCTTCGTCATGGCCCACCTCGGGAGCTGCTGACTGATAGAGGCCGTGTGTTTCTGTCGCAGCTGGTTGAAGCTCTGCTTGCTGCATGCCACATAGTTCACCGGACCACTACGGCGTACCATCCTCAAATTAACGGGCTTACAGAGCGTTTCAATCGCACCCTTGGGGATATGCTCGCCATGTACGTTTCATCGGAGCATACAAACTGGGACATCATCCTCCCATTTGTCACGTACGCGTATAATACGGCTACACAAAGTACCACAGGATTTTCTCCATACTTTCTTCTCTACGGTCGCGATCCTTCCCATACCATCGATACGGTTTTGCTTTATACACCAGACGCGTCAGAATGTGCTCCCGTTTCAACCGTCGCCAGATAAGCCGAGGAATGCCGTCAGTTAGCCCGAAAGTTCACCTCCGCTGACCAACAACGACAAAAAGCTAATCGTGATGGCGACGCTACGAATCCGAACTTCGCTCCCGGCACCCTTGTCTTGTTGTCCGTGCCTTTTACCACGCCTGGACTTTCGACAAAACTTCTCTCGCAGTATGATGGGCCATACCGCATCGTCGAACGCACCTGTCCGGTCAACTATGTCACAGAGCCGCTTACATCGACATCCGACAAGCGCCGCCGTGGACGGGATGTTGTTCACGTGCGCCGCCTGAAACAATTCTATTACCCGCTCGTCTCCACGTCGTAAGTCGCCAGGATGGCTCCGCTTTTGCACCGGGGGTAAATGTAATGAAGACGAAGAGCACAAGAACAAGGCCAGCCAGCCGTCTCTTCCATGCCTGCTGGGCAACCAGTGGGCCAGCCAGATCGCCAGTGCTTGGCACGAGTGCGAGCCGTTCGGGCAACCAGCAATTTGCGCAAGTTAAGCAATCGAAGAACAGGTATGCGCAGAAAATCGCCCTTGATGGCATTTAAGATGTACGTTCGTCCGGTGTTAGAATTTGGATGTGTTTTATTCTCAGGTGTTCCATCATACAAGCTTCGGCCGCTAGTTTTGTTAGAACGTGAGGCACTACGTCTGTCCTTAGGCCTTCCAAAATACGTTGCGAATGCCTTATTATACATGGAAGCAAGCATCCCACCCATATTATGCCGATTTCACCTTCTGACCGTTCAGACCTTCTTAAGGCTACATAAATCACCATTAAACCGTCCTGAAATTATTTTCATCTCCGATCCAGAATGATTTTTTCCTGTTCATTGGCCCAGGTTTCATAGACCACAGATTATATTTGTGCAAACATTACTTGAACCATTAAATGTGCAAATTCGTGATGTGCTTCCTAATAATGCGCATTCAAATTACCCAGAGATCAGGTTCGACGACATTTTCCCGAACCACGCGAAACTACTCCCTTACGGCATCTTAAACGCCATGTTGCAAGACCACTTAAGCACCCTAGAAACAAACATTATCATTGCAACAGATGCCTCACAATGCGAGGAAAAAGCTGGCATTGGAATATTTTGTCCTGCGCTCGACTGGTCTTTTTCTTTAAGATTGTCTGATTTTGTGCCTATTTTTCTGGCCGAGTTGTTAGCAGTAATCCTAGCTTTACGTAAATTAGACCAAATGATTACAACGGCTGATATTCTTACTGACTCCCTTTCTGTATGCTCTTGCCTTTTCGCTACTAATGAGTCACCCATGCTAAATCTCTTCCACTTACTAGTTCCTGCCCATGTGCAATGTATTCATTTGATTTGGGTGCCTGGTCATAAAGGTTTGTTTTTTAATGAAACTGCCGATTCACTGGCACATGCATCACTAGCGGGTCCTGTTCTTCCTATTCTACCAGTGACAGCGCAGATCACGGCGGCAAGATTTCGGATGAGATCAATTAGATCAGCCTTATCGAACCCACATTTGTCAGCTTTTCCAGAGTATAAACACCTGGCATTTCCCTGGCATAGCGAATCTTGTTACACAAAGATGCTTGAGGTCTGCCTCACCAAATTACGCTGCCGCATTCCCTCCCTAAATTTCTATTTACACAGGTCGGGTTTTGTTCCCTCTCCCCTTTGTTCCTTTTGTGAGGAGGAGTAGACGATACAGCACTTTCTTCTATCTTGTCGCCGCTTTGCTGCGTTAAAAAAAAGATTGTTGGAGGTACCTTTTCGAAGAATTGGCCTGGACTTGACAGAACCTGCAATTCTTTCGTTCGGGGCGTCCACATTGGGATTCAGCCACAGGGATGCATGCTTCGCTGTCCAAACATTCCTTACAGAATCTAAACGAATGCCCTGCTAAATTTTTTTATTACATTCATATTAATTATTACTCATTCAACATCACCTTCCTGATTTTATTTTAACCGGTAATTCAACCCTATTCAATGCTATTCTCATAGATATTAGGACATTTATGCTCTATATTATTTTGGAATAATCCACCCACTTCTTGGCCAATCCCCCATCGTGGGTAGGAGCCACACGTGCCACAGGCTACAACAACAACAACAACCAGCTGTTCCTGCTCTGCGTCACCAGCCGCCTCGGTTACGTAGAGACGTTAACCTCGGAACTGTTCTGTGCACCCATAATAATAATAATAATAATAATAATAATAATAATAATAATAATAATAATAATAATAATACCCCGCAGGGGCGTCTGCGTCAGCAGGCGTTTGGTGTGTTGCGACACCACGTACCCGAGCACACGAGGGTTGGACCCTGCCGCGTGTATCCGTGCGCGGCTTAGCCGTGTCCGGGGAAAGGGAGATCCTGGGGGTTTAGCCGATGCCGGGTGTTCGGACCTTTAAGGCCCCCCGGCGGGTTCAACACACCTCTTTGGCCTCTGCTTCACGTAGACGGCACCCCCGGACTGACCCACCCGGGGGAAATCGGCAGTCGCCTTTTCCTGTCCTCCTCTTCAATCTTTGTCTTTCTCTCTAGCTTTTTCATCTTTCTTGTCTTCTTTTCACTTCTTCTTACTTCCGGATTTCCTGGCGGCAAGGGTTAACCGTGTATAGTATATCCAGTCTTGGTTATATGCATTAGGTTATAGTGGCGGTGCATAGCTGGCGTGTGCAGGTTGCTCACAACTTGTAGCGTCCCCTTGTTGGGCTCGGTGGTGGGTGGCTACCACCGCCGCCGAATTTTGAAACCATATTATGGCCGAAGCTTTTCCGCGACTTCCAGATCGGCCTCTGAAAAGAGGCCGCACCGATGCACCTTTTCAATTCACCCTCCGAACCGACCTAGACAACTTTCCACGTTACCACGTCTTGCATAGTGAAGGAACACAAAGTATGCGCAAGCTATCCCCTTTCTTGGTGGCGAAATGCCTCATAGAAAAAATTGGCAAAGACTATAAAGCCTCGAAAATGACCAGTGGAGACCTGCTTATAGAACTGAGAAAAAAAGAACAAGTGCCAAAGCTGTCCGAACTCGCCAGTATTGGTGAAATCAAAGTCACGATTTCTCCCCATCACTCCCTAAACACCTGCAGGGGCGTTATCTCAGAGGAAGATTTCCTCAGCTTGAGTGACGAAGAACTCCTCGAGGGGTTCCAAGAACAGAATGTCATTAAAGTACAAAGAATTACAATCCGAAGGAACAACGAACAACTACCCACCAAACATGTGATCCTCACATTTGGTACTAGCATTCTCCCCACTTCTCTCGACGCAGGATATCTAAAGACAAATGTCAGGCCATACATACCGAACCCGAGGCGATGTTTTAAGTGCCAGAGGTTCGGCCACGCATCACAATCATGCAGAGGCAAAGAAACATGCGCGAAATGCAGTGCCAACGATCACCCATCTGAATATTGTAACGCTCCCCCACGCTGTGTGAACTGCAAAGGGGATCATCCAGCGTATTCACGATCATGTCCCTGTTGGAAGAAGGAGAAGGAAGTGATTTCTCTTACAGTAAAAGAGAAGATTTCATTTTTTGAAGCTAGGAAGAGGCTTTCGCTCTTACCTCAAATAAGCTATGCCAATGTGGCGCGACAGGGGGCAGCGTCACATCGGTCTCGGGAGTCTACAGAGGTCACAGTCAGTGGTCCTGTAGCAACTCCATCCGCCCCCTCGGTGGCAGCAGCTAGTGCTACTCCACCATCATCCAAGACGGCCCTGCAGACAGTCGTCCCGCAGGTCCCCAGACTAAACAGAACGCCAAGGCCCGAGGCGCGTGTCTCGGCGCCTGGTTCTCGATCATCCAGCGCCTCAGAGAAGGCAATGGAGGTTGACACTAAAACCCCGGCGTCATTGACGCCAAAAGAACAGCGCTCTTCTGAGCATTCTAAGAAGGACAACGTCCTTATAACTATACAGAAAAAGGGACAGGCAACCTGAACGGTTACCACCCATTAAACGTGTACTGTCCCATATCACATGTCACCTTTAATTTTTAAGTTCGGAAACACCAATACATTTTCATTTTACAAACATGGCTTTCATTGTACACTGGAATTGCAGGGTTTTATACACAATGTAGGTGACATCAAAGACATTATCAACACTTTTTCGCCAGTTGCAGTGTGCCTTCAAGAAACGAATCTCGGTACAAAAAATAGTAACATTCACAAAGGTTTCACCGTTGTCCGAAGGGACCGCGAACACTCTAGCCGTTTGTCAGGAGGAGTCGCCATAGTCGTTCAGGGCGGCACCCCTACACGAAATGTTCAACTGAATACCTCTTTCGAGGCTGTTGCCGTCACCGTTCTATCGCATAAAACCATCACCATCTGTTCACTTTACATCCCACCCCATACTCATTTTACTACTAGACAACTGGAAAATCTAATACGCCAGTTGCCGGATTCTTTTATTCTAGTAGGAGATATTAATGCCCATTGTAGCCTCTGGGGCAGCGATAGAACAGACCAAAGAGGGCATGTAATCGAAGATTTTATTTTGTCTAACAGCATATGTCTTTTAAACTCGGTTTCACCAACATATTTCTCACCAAGTTCACGCAAATTTAGCTGTCTTGATTTAGCCTTCTGCTCACCGTCTGTTTTTAGCGATTTTAAGTGGGAAGTCCTCGACACTTCATATGGAAGTGATCATTTGCCGGCATTTATCATGCTAACATCTCCATTACCTACCATAAACGCTAAGCCATGTCGCTGGAAAATACATCTTGCCGACTGGCCCCTTTTTATGAAACATGCAAAACTTGAAGAAGTCTTTTCAAATGAACTCAATATAAATGAAATCAATGAGAAGTTCATTGAAGTTTTAATTTCAGCGGCAGAAAGGGCAATACCTCAAACATCCAGTCTTGTGCGCAAAAAAAGTTTCCCCTGGTGGACTCCTGAGTGCACAGAAACAAAAAAGCTTCAAAATAGGGCCTGGGGTATGTTACGAAGACACCCCACCTATACCAACCTTTTCTGCTTTAAACAGGCCAAAGCCAAGGCACGATTTATCAGAAGGCAGGCAGAAAAATCATCGTGGAAGAAATACGTATCCTCCATAAACAGTTCAGTCACATCTAAACGCATGTGGGAACAGGTTAGACAGTTTCGGGGAGATTACTCATCTTATACAATACCGTTACTTACAAGTCCAGACACACAAACAACAATACAAGAACAGGCAGATATACTTGGCGAACATTTCCGGGATGTATCCAGTTCAGGGAATTATACAAAAGAATTTTTACAGTGCAAACAGTCTGCTGAAAAACAGAAGCTGCCCACTACTGGCGCGTTAAATGAACCATAGAATTCCCCCCTCACACTACAAGAAATAAACAGAGTCCTATCTGCAGGGAAAAACACAGCGCCAGGACACGACTGTATTCACTACGCCATGCTGGCTCATCTATCTCAGACATCTGTAGAAGCTCTCCTTAAGTTTTTCAACATAATCTGGGAATCAGGTATAATGCCCGAAGAGTGGAAAAAAGTTATAGTAGTCCCATTTCTAAAAGCCGGTAAATCCCCAACATCCGCAAGCAGCTACAGACCCATTGCCCTCACGAGCTGTTTGGCAAAATCATATGAAAGCATTATCAATATCAGACTCTCATTTATTTTAGAATCAAGAAACCTCATAGACCCTCACCAGTGTGGATATAAAAAGGGTTGTTCAAATACTGACCATCTTGTCCGTCTTGAACATGAAATTCGACATGCATTTTTACAGAAACAACACTGTCTTGCAGTTTTCTTCGATTTAGAAAAAGCCTATGATACCACATGGAGATATGGAATTTTAAGAGACCTGGCTGACCTCGGCATCCGTGGTAAAATGCTGAATTGCCTAACTGATTTCATGTCTAATAGAAAATTTCAGGTTCGTCTAGGTACAGTTCATTCTAATACATTTACGCAGGAAAATGGCGTTCCGCAGGGGTGTGTTCTCAGCACGACGCTGTTTATAGTAAAGATGAATTCAGTTAATAAGATCATACCGTCGTCTCTTATGCACTCTTTATACGTAGACGATCTCCAAGTGGCTTGCCGTGCTTCAAATTTGGCAACCTGTGAGAGGCAGCTTCAAATGACAATAAATAAACTAACACAATGGGCTAACAAAAATGGTTTCCGTCTCTCCACACAGAAAACTGTTACTGTTCTGTTCTCTCAGAAACGAGGGCTACACAGCGATCCAGTCCTAAAATTGAACGACGCCATACTGCCGGTGCAACAAGACCATAAGTTTTTAGGAGTAACCTTTGACACGAAACTTAACTTCCTAACTCACATAAAAGCACTAAAGGTTAAAGCAAATAAAGCTCTAAATATCCTTAAAATTTTGTCTCATAAGCACTGGGGTTCCGACCGAACTTGTCTTTTACGTGTTTACTGGTCTCTTGTGCGTAGCCTTTTAGACTACGGCTCCGTGGTTTACGGCTCAGCCAGACAGTCCTACATCCAACGACTTGATCCGGTACATAACCTTGGACTACGACTGGCAAGTGGTGCCTACCGAACTTCACCTATTCCAAGTTTATACGTCGAGTGTAATGAACCCTCCTTACAGCAGCGCAGAGCATTCCTCACTTTTTCCTACGTACTCAGAATTCAGTCATCACCCCAACACATATGCTACAACATCCTCACACAATGCAACACACGCTTACACTACACAAATAAACCGAACACGATTAGGCCACTTGTCCTGCGGTATGAGCAATACTGTCGGGATTATGACATTCCCCACGAAGTCCTCCAGGTTGCCAAGAAACCACAACGGTTGGCCCTGTGGCACGATTTCACACACTTATGTGATTGGACGTTAACACATCTAAAGAAAAGAGACATCCCACACGAACACATTATACAAGAATTCCGTGCACTTCAGGACAAATATCAAAATAACATGCAATATTACACTGATGGCTCTAAAACAAAAGATCACGTGGGTGTGGGGGCCGTAACGGAAAATTGGGAAACAAGTATTCGATTACCACAACAAGCCTCTGTCTACACAGCCGAAGTATACGCAATATGGACTGTAGTTAAAAAGAGCATAGCCGACAAACACGAAAACACAGTAATATACACTGATTCATTAAGCACACTGAAGGCTCTACACGCGAAATCCGAATGTGAACCCCTGATAGGGGATATTTTAAACATGGTAACATTAAACAAATACGGCCGGTCAATTAGGTTTTGCTGGGTACCAAGCCATGTCGGTATACCGGGAAATGAAGCAGCGGATAGGTGTGCATCAATGGCAGCGCGCAAATACATAACAAACACGGCCCTTCCATATCGGGATAGTATCACGGCGATTAGGATGGCCTTGACGGCCAAATGGCAACAGACATGGGACCATTGCTTAAGCAACAAGCTACATCTTACTAAACCCGTAATTGGTGAGTGGAAGTTGTGCAGTCACCAGCAATGGTTCTATGAGGTGATCCTGTGCCGACTTCGGATTGGACTTACACATTTAACACACATCTTTCTCCTCCGAAAAGAAAACCCGCCGAGTTGCGAAAAATGCAATCAACCCCTTACAGTAATACATATCCTTATAACATGTCCACAGTTTGAAACGCAGCGGCGGAAGTTTTTACACAACCTATATAATTTAAAATGCCTTTACACCCTGCCCTATTACTGGCAGATGACCCACTAGTGCCATTTACTAACCTATTCCACTTTTTAGAGACAACTGGTTATTTACGCGAACTATAATGCAATGCAGGTTTGCCTGCTCTAACCTTGCGTTTCCTTTTGTCTTGTGACTGGCGCAGCATGGCCTTAGTTGCCTTTGTGCCATTAAACCCAAACTAACCAACCAATAATAATAATAATAATAAGGGCATAATGGATAAGGGCATGTATGCTGGATCAGTGTTCGTGGATCTAACTAAAGCCTTTGATAAAATTAACCACCACATTTTATCCTTTAAACTTGAATCTATCGGAATAACAGGTCCTGCATTAACTTTGATACAAAATTACTTAAAAGATAGAACGCAAAGAGTTAGAATTAATGGTGTTCTTTCTAAATCAATGACAACAAACATGGGTGTACCTCAGATGTCCATACTTGGCTTACTCTTGTTTTTAATATATGTTAACGGCCTGCCTAATTGCCTGCTTTCTTCTAACTGCATTCTTTATGAAGACGACACAACTATCTTTAACTCTGACATGTGTGTAAGGAACCTAGTTTCTAAACTTAATACCGACTTAACGTGTTAAATCGGTGCAATATTAACCCAGCTCAATATAAACTCGTCCAAAACTAAATGTGTTTTATTCACGTCCCACCAACGCTCATCCGCATTCGTTCCTTCACTCTACCTTGGTAATAATCTTATCCTGCATAGTACTTCCTGTAACTACTTGGGTGTAGAACTTGATTCTAACCTTAAATTTCATCAAAACATAACCAACGTTAGGCGGAGGGCAACATATGGAACAAGGACGCTTTTAAAAGCTCGGTATGTGTTTAACCAGCAAACACTACTCTCTTTATAGTACTCATTTATCCATTCACATATAAAATATTGCATTGCATGCTGGGGCAATATGTATCGTACCCACTTACCATCATTACAAGTACTACAATACTTGCTGTTAGAATAATTACATTTAGTCCTAACCATTTCAATTCCAAACACTTATTACATAACTATAATCTTCTTACTGTGAACGAGTTTATGAACTTTAATCTTGGTACGTTTTTATATCGACAACTAGATAACGCTTGCCGCAACGGTCTGATATCTCAACCTTGTCTAATGAATACTAACCTTACGCGATTTGCACTAAACAATAACTTTATTCTTCCCATGGTACGCACAAATTATGGTAAGCAGAGTGTGCACTTTTCGTCCGTTTCTTTTTGGAACACACTACCTCCTACTGTTAAGTTATGTAAATCATTTCAATTGAAACGACAACTAAAAGACCACATTTTATCATCTGCAACCACTTAGTTAAGTATTTTTTCCCCTTTTTTCCCTTCCAAATGTACATTTGGCTACGCAACACAAATAAAAGTTTGTTTGGTTAGGTCTCATTATCAATTTACTTTCGTAATGGCGTTATAGTTCTGTAATTAGTCGAATGTAATAATAATTATTATACTTTTTTACTAGCATGTCTGCAGCTGATTTGTATAGTGCTGCCAAACCTAAAGCATTACTAAGTTTGATATCTTTTGAATATTTGACACTATTTGTTGCAACTGTTGTTGTTTATATATTTACTTATACGCTGTACAGGAGGTCCCATTACAGTCTTTGACCCCGGGACCTCCTCCTGTATATTATTGCCTTGTACTATATGTTGTCTATCAATAATAATAATAATAATAATAATAATAATAATAATAATAATAATAATAATAATAATAATAATAATAATAATAATAATAATAATAATAATAATATACTTTATTTCATGAATATAGTACAAATTTAAAAACCGGTGAGCCCAAGCCCGGCAGTCCGCGAAAAGTACTAAAAGAAAGCAAGGTTGGCCAGATATAAACTGAAGCAAGCTGCAAAACAAAAGCAAACTACAACACAAAAGGAGGCTACAACACCAAAGCAAAGTACAAAAACAAAACAAAACAAAAGAAAAGCTAGCTACCAGCAAAACCAAGCTACAAAAGACATAAAGCGAAAAAAAAAACAAGGATACACAGCAATCTAGATCATACAAAATTTATAGAAACTATGGCACGGGCTCTAGTGTCAACTAAATACAATAAAGCTAATCACAGGTCTTCCGAACACACTTCTGACTTCTGCAGCTTCATCCAGACTCCACTTGGGGAGAAAGAAGCAATGAAAGCAGAACTCAGCTGAAGCCCATTCTGCTATAGCACAGACAGTAATTAAATTTTATTTTGCACCAATACAGCGCACTGGTGTGAAAACATACACTTGACCGAGTAGGCAAGCATTCTTGGAATTGTGTAGCGTATCAAACGTCTCCTGTTGCAGACTTCGTTAAGACGTCCGACTGCATTTGGAAGGCAATATGCCTGTGCTGTTCTTCTAATAAAGTAACTATTGTATGGACCATCGATAGGGCCTTGTACCAACCATATCCTATAATCCCTTGTGGCCATATATAGAAGCACCTATTTTTACATAGCATCTCATGGAACCACACGCTGTTATTGCGTACGGAAGCTATAAGACACACGATGTTACTTATTATGTCTACCTAGGCAGGAAAACATTACGTTGATTGATATTGCTTATGTGCTGGTTGCCTGGTTACGAAATCCAATCCGAAAGATAGACGAGGATGATTTGAGAAGAAAGCTAGCAATTTTTATCGATTTTTCGTGATATGACACCGTGACTGCCGATGAGCAAAGACGTGAGAATTTTGTCGCTCACCTCGTGGTGTACCTCATCGACGGAAAGCTTGAATCTGGCGAGAACTTTACACAAAATAAGCTTCATCTCGAGGAGAGCGATACTTCGCCCCAGGCATGCCCTGGGGCCTTTTCCGAACGGCTGGAAACTGATCGGGTGGATGTTCGGTTTGTTCTCCTGGTTGAACCTGTGCGTAGCGGAAAAAGGCAGCCCTCAAAAATAATCGCATGGCATGCAGCGCCGAGCCAAGGCTTCCGATAAGGCTGCTCAATGTAAAAGCTTAAAGAGACAAAACAGTAAATGAGCTTAAACTGACAGGTCATTCTTTAAAATCTCTATGTTCGTTTTTATTGCGGCAATAGGTTTGTTCGCAAAACATATGAACGTCTCAGTTCAAATTCTTAACACTTCGCGCCGAAACCTCGGCGCTAGGACGCCAGCCTGACGTCACGCATATTTCAAGGTATTTTGTTCGTATCGGAGCCATTTTATTGAAGGAAAGCTTGTCGAAGGTTGCTAAGTCCAGTTTTTGGCACTTTAACGCAACAATATACTTCATCTCTACCGATAAAACAAACCAAGTTCAAGAAGATCGCGTCAAATGCCATGACGTCATGCCAGGGTGTTAGGAGAGCTTCAAGGAGGCCTCGCCACCCATCTGTAGTGTTCTTGATTGTTTTGTGGCGCACTAAGTAAGAGCGGGATTTACAGTTCTTGGGAAGTTTCCTATGGTTCACCAAGCCTCTTCTCAAGGAGGTAATCGTAGGATGTTTTTTTTTTGCTATTGTGGGAGCATAATTTGCTAATACAACGATACTTATGTTTCAAGCGATGCCAACCAAGCACGCTTCATTGAATTTGCCTGGGCATCGCCTTCACTCGACGCTATGCACATCTCAATCGACCGTGCGGACAGCCCGTACTGTGAACACCGCCAAGTACCCGACACTCTCCAACATCTGTTTTGCGACTGCCGTCTCTACGAATCACAGCGGAAGGCGCTGGTTTCTGCGCTAGCAGGCATTGGCAGGCAAACATTCTCTGCGCCTGCGTGTCCACGCTTTTTTATGCGCTTTGTTGAAGTGCTCGGTGGAAACAGAGAACTGGGAGATGCTGTGGCAAGATATAGACATATCTACTGGAATTGAGCAATGCTCATCAGGCAACGCATCGCATGCTCCGGAGCACTAATGAAAAAAAAAAAGCGCTGAATGCTCGTAATTCTTTGTAATATAATTATTTGTGGATGCCGTCTGAACTCGTGATATACCGTGTTTGAAAAAGTTTTGTGGTTTTAAGTGCCAAAACCACTTTCTGATTCTGAGGCACGCCGTAGTGGAGGACTCCTGAAATTTTGACCACCTGGGGTTCATTACCGTTCACCTTAATCTAAGTACACGGTGTTTTCGCACCGTGTTTCGCGAGAACTCCGGCCTTCCTCTATTTTGGATGAGAACGGTTGTATAAAGGAAATGGTTAGAGCGGACCGAGCAGGATGAAAAACTTATCTCAGCTCCTGTACTATGGAGGAAAACTACCTAAACAAATGACATGACTAGGAATAAAGTTGTTATTGACTAAACCTCCTCTCCTCTTCCTCTTTGTCTCCACAGCAAATAATTGGCGCGTATCGGCGAAGGCTGCCTGTAAGCCATACCCCTCAAAACAACGATTTCCTTCGGCGAATATTGCGCCCTCTATCTATTTCAATGGATCATATTAACGGTTACTCTTTATCACTCCTACGGTATCACTCTTTATGAGCCTGTACCTGCATTTTCTGCATGTCCGCGTGGCCTAATGGATAAGGCGCCTGATTCCGGATCAGGAGATTGCAGGTTCGAGTCCTGTCGCGGACGTCGAAACTTTTTTTTTCTCGCTGGGTGCCACAGCATTGCATTTATGGAGTGCCTGTGGTTCCTAGACGTGGGGCCGAGTGAAATAAGCGCATTATTAGGCTTCACGTAACCACAAGTTTTAGTCGTGTCGTGGATTTTGCGTTTGGAAGATTTTTTTTTTGTTGTTGGACTGGTACGGCATTAATCTTCTTGCAACATGCAGAATATGCTGCTTCATGTCTGCTTGTCTTCATGGGACGCTCCTTCGGACCACCGTCATGCTCCGAGGTGGGTGATATGAGCTACATCGGAGTTGTTTGATCGATCTAGCAGGGTCGTGTTACCAATAATTTTTCATGGTGGCCAATCAGGATATCAATTACTGATGACTTAGTTGCCAGCATGTGCGATGGTGTTGAATAGATTCTTTATCTTATTTTTGTGATAGTTCAGATACGCGGGCTAGCTTATTGTGTTGTAATTTTCAACAGAGCATTAGCCATCTGTTGGGACTGCTGAGTTATGCGTACAGGCGTTCTTTATCCTTCAAATTCAATAAAAAAGGAGTAAAATTAGGAGAAAGGTTACGGCTCAGTAACCTGAACGTATTAGTGCGTTTTCTACCCGCAGTCAGGACAACGCTCGCGCTGCCACTCTAATATGTATCACGTAACCGAATGTACAGCTTTCACATCAGTCTACGGCTATAACATTAAATCGCGAAGCTTTGTTTATAGCTTGTCCTTCTGACGGGTACTAGATAAACGTGTCCCCATACCGTTACGGGAGTTTTATTTAGGCAATCTGCCCAGCTACATTGATATCTAATACATCGGCAGGACGAATGCTTTGGCATTAATGTAGTCCGAGTCAGACAGACTCATCCCCTTGCGATTATCATGTTTTGATATGCTACAATCGCGAAACAATGAACAACTATCGCCCCGCGCCCTACTTCTTTCCCGCGCACGCCGTGCTTCCGAGCCAGCTTGGATTCGCCTAGGGACGCACAGAGCAAACAGCTTTCTCCAGCGAAGTGCCTATGCACAGGCGAACGAAAATCCCTAGAGGTAGCATGGCGCATTTCGGTTATTTTTTCGCCCATGCGCAGTATTGGAGCTAGGACTTACGGAGTCTCATCTGTCGTTTTGTCGGGACGACGGTGTGCCGCATGAACGGCACACTCGGCGCCACTATGACTAAACGTGGTCGGCGTACCAAGTATTGTTCGTGGATTCGCCGTGGCCGCCACGGGCTGTTTGAAGCAAGGGAGCCGCTGAAAGATATTTTGTGCTGCCGTCTCACGCAGCTTAGAAGTCATGGACAGACGCGGCGGCCATTGTCTGCGGAGTGAACACTGGGTTCAAGAGGCGCCTGCTCGGATCAAGCCCCGTGTCCGCGAGAAGCCACTCACCTCGGCGTGGTCAGTGAAAGTTGTGCGGAAGTGTGTGTGTAAACCCTCCCTTCAAAGGATATGATGACTTTGAACGCTCCGAATTGGTGCAGAATAGATGTAGAATAGCGCATGTTGGTGTCGTCTCCCCTTCTGTCCTTGTTTGCTGGCTCTAAATATGATTTCCAAGTCAGTTTACCAACACGCCGAACAAATGGCAATGGTAGCAGATTGAACGGCCGTTCTTCCCTCACCTAGGGATCTAGGGAGGACAGAGTGTTTATAAGCAGCTGTTGTGCGGCTGCTGAGAGTGCATTCCTTTTTCAGTCATGTTAGAGTGATGAACTGCAACGTTCTTATGTAAATACTGTAAATAAACTCATATTCCTAGTTCTCGATGAGAACAGGTCTCTCCCTTCAACAACGTCCTCAGCGTGGATAAGTTGGACGACGGCGTGGGCCAGCTAGCATCTATTTCATGCCCGATCTCAACCATTACACCGCGCACAATGTTTCGCTTTCGCTGCAAGCGCGTTTTCGCACCGTGCCATGAGCTTTAGGCCGCAGAATCTGAGCACTTGACAGTACACAAGCAACAATTTTTGCGTGGACGCTATCACGGCTGTTCAAAAATAAGTTCGTTATAGAGACTTTGATGCCTACGGCGACTGTGATATCCCGTGGCGACGACTCAATCGTTTTTTTTTCTTTTTCTAAATTCTTCGATGTTTCTATATTATTTGTAAGGTTGCGTCGCACTGTATGTTTACCGGTCTTCACAGCGCGCGATTTCCTCTCTGCTTCTTTTTCGTAATCCTGTACATTAATTCATAGTACAAACACAACCATATGCCAGGCCTTTTATTAATGTGCTTCTGACCGCTGCCTTTCCATTACGACGTACTTGCCAGTATCTAGCATCAACAAGTTCATAGACCAAAGCGTTATGACATTAGCCGGGCAGCGGGCGCGGGCGAGTGTCTCAGTGCGCGTTTTCTGCTACTCAACGAACATCGCAGTCCCGACAACCATGCAGCAATCTTACTCGGGTCTGTGCTTGCTGCATACCCGAGTTGTAGCCGATGGCTATTTGGCGGTTCTAAGTTTCGCGAACCGAGCTTCACGCATCTTCTTGTCCTGCGGCTACGTTGAATAAGGCTGACACCGGGCTCCGTTGCGTACGTCCGGCACTGCAGCACCGAGCAGAAGCGTACCATGCTGCGCGACTTCAAAGGCAGCCACTACCTATAAAGTGCTTTCAAATGTTGTCAGGCAGATACCCCCAAGGCAGAAAAGCCTCACCACTTCATCAGAACTGCAGTGCAGGCGGGACTTTAAACTTTCGTCTTCAAGTGTTCGACGAAAACTCGTCTGGCGAGGAAACATATTGGTGCCAAAAACCGTGCACTGGCCAAGAATAAAACAAAAATAAAGGACAGACGTTTCGGGCCCCGTACTGGCCCCTTGATCACAATGAAGGCGTAAGCATGGGCGTGGGGCATTTTATGGGTGAGGTGCCGCAGCGTTCGGGTGTGTATCTCGGGAAGATTACCCCGCGTCCTGTTTATCGTGTGTCTAGTTGATTGGATGTAAAATGTTTCTAAAAGCAAACGGGCAGAAAAGTGTTTCTCTTATGTGATGATGGCTGCCGCGTCCCAGTCAATGATGTGTCCTGTGAGTTCGTGATATTTTGCCAGATTGTTTGCGGCTGTGTGGCCCTTGGAGACGTCGTTCATGTGTTGGTTCAAGCGCTGTTTAAAATTTCCACTCTCGCCGATGTAAAACACGTCACACTCCTTGCATGGTATCTTGTATATCACACCCGAGTAGTCCTTGTGTTTCAAAGGTTCTTTTGCACGAACCAGCTGATGGCCAAGTTTTCGGGAAGGCACGTGGGCGATTTCAATACCGTAGCCCTTAAAATTTCGTGGAAGGATTTTGCATGTTCCCAGTGTGTAGGGTACTGCCACACGCTTCACTATTTCTTTCGCCGTTTCACGGCGGGGCTTCGCTGATTTGCGCTCCTGCGTTCTGGACCGTTGTGGAGGGTAACCATTGATGAACAGGTTCCTTTTCACAACCTGTAGCTCTTGCCTACGTTTCGTGGGGCTAGAGCAGACGCGGAATACCCAGGAAAAGAGTGCTGCTACGACGGATCCCTTTTGCCCAATTGCGTGCGCCAAGTCGAAGCTCAGGTACGTTCCCGTGTGCGTTGGCTTTCTGTACACACTAGTCCTCAAGCCGCTTGAAGTCCTTTCTACGAGAACATCCAGGAAGTGAATTCGCCGATTGTTTTCCTCTTCAGCCGTGAACTGTACACTAGGCTCGAAGGAATTTAGGTGCTCGAGGAAATGTGTTGCGTGCCGGCGAGGGATAATGCAGAAGCAGTCGTGCATGTATCTTAGAAATAGCTTTGGTCGCGTCCCAAACGAAGATAAGGCGGCACTTTCCAGATCCTCTAGAGCAATGTTGGTGCAAACGACGGACATAGAGGCTCCCATCGCTGTTCCGAATACTTGCTTGTAATACTCCTTGTTAAAGACGAAGTACGTATTTTCAAAGCAAAATTTTAGAATGCGGCAAAGGTCGTGGGATTCGAATGGCGTGCGTTCGGGCAAAGAAGGGTCAGCTTCGAGACGTTTCCTCCAGCACTCGACCGCATAGTCAATAGGCACGCATGTAAACATTGACTTTACGTCAAAGGAGATCATGACATCATCATCGTCAAGGCGCTTCTTATTTACTCAATGAAATGAGCGGAGTCTATGACGTAAGTTGGCGTGAGTCCTGCAAGCGGCCTAAGAATACGGCGCAGGTAGCCGGGCAGTTCGTACAGCGGCGAGCGTGTATAGTCCACAATTGGTCGTACCGGGACATCGGGCTTGTGAATTTTCGGCTGCTCTGACACAACGGATCGGATCCCGCGCTTTACGACCTGCCAAAAATTCACTTCTAACTACCGAAAATTCGCTTCTAACTACCCAAAAGTTAGAAGCGAATTCCTACTATCATCAACTACCAAAATGTTAGAAGCGAATTCGCTTCTAACTTTTCGGTAGTTGGAGATAGTGCGTTTCTTTACAATTTCCGCTACCAAGGAGACCATTTCAGCCTCTCTGATTTTGTATTTAACGTTATTTGTTGCCATGCTGCTTGCTATACCTGGCGCATTTTTGCTGTTAAGCTTTCTAGTTATTTTCCTCAACTAGGAGTAATTTTTTTCTCTGCACAAGTACTTGAATACTCTTGCAACCAATTTGCTTTTTTGCATATTTCTCAATCGTTCTTCGAAATCAATTTTATGCTTAGCTTCCGTGACTTCAAAGCCTATCTATTTGTTGTTTTCATTTGTCGTTCTCACGTGGGTGCCCAATGCGAGGCGTCCCACGGACCTTTGGTTGACGTCGCGTCCTGAATACACCTACAACTTCAAGAAAACAAGTGCATTTCCCAATGTAAGTCCTGGAACCATTGCACCTATCCACATACCAAGGAGCACATCGTACCTATATTATCCCCAATGAGCTATGTGTTTCATTATGGCTACATTTTTCTTCCGCTTTGCTATTGGTGTTTCATGTGTTTCCATACATCTGTTGCTCTCGTTTATCCATAAACCGAGGTATTTGTATTCTTTTACCCGAGGTACTTCCTGGCCCTGTATGGAGACTGTCTGTTCACTGTTTTCAGCGAATGCCATAAGGCCTGATTTTTTAACGGTATATTTCAAGTCTAAATATCACCTTCGTGTACACAGATACTAGCTAGACATGGCATATCTTTTTGCCTGTTAGAAAGCAACACATTGTCATCCGCATTAAGGAAACCTTGGAGCTGCTGCTGCTATACTGTAGGCCCGACGGTTTGTATGATAGATTAAATCCGACAATAATTTCTTCTAGCGCCATTTTCATCCTATCCATGCAAACCCGTGACACTACAACAGTGCCGTCTGTGCACGCGACACATGGGTGATCGATGATGGCGTTTTCACGACAATGCCTTCTCAGCGGAAACCATACAGATTGGGCGTACCTGTTATCTGGGTATCTTGTAGCCACTTCTAGAAAGAAACCGTGGGTAAGTTCACTTGTAGGTGACGAATCAACAAGACAATGGTACTAAATGATGCCTCAAACTTCCAAGAATACGCAGCAACCGAAAATAACTCAGCACATAATAAAAAAACGAGTGTAACGAGCCTAAAATTGGGTGGGACGTGAGTCTGTGACGCTATTGCCTTTAACGTGCCACCACCTAGTGTCGTTCACTTGACTACCACGCCCTCCGCCAAGTGGCGACACTCCACGCGCAAATGCCGAGGCAAGAAGTTAACCAAAGAACGGCAGCTGGTTGGCTTTGGGAGCTCACGGCAAAAGCACAAATGAGGCAGTGCAGTGTGACATGGGTTGGGCCTCGCTTGAATTCAGAGAAGCGCAGAGCAAAATTAGGTTTGAATACTGGGGAACCTTGGATCAAAATTATTGCGCGGCCAAAGGGCACAAGTGTCTGTACCTGAAGAGCCTGGACGCAGAATGGTGGAAGAGGTCCAGAAAGTTGGCAACCAAGTACAGGGTAATTGAAAGAGTAAATAGGCAACCAGGAGTCATCTGAAAGAAAGTGAGAAAAAGAGACATTGAATTGGATGCGAGGCAAGGAGACAAAGAAGACATTAGAAAGACGATGAAGGAATGAAAAGGGAAAATCTGTACGGTAAGACGAAGGGAACTGCCTCGCTACTTGAGGCTCGTGCTGCATCTATTCGCGAATAGACGAGGCGTGCGTATGCTGCAGCAGAGATCCAGAGACCACTCAGCACATTCTTATCAAATGCGAAGGGATTCACCCAGTGAGACCCCTAGATAAAGTACACCTTGTATAAGCACTTGGATTTAAAGTGGACGGAAGCATCAACCCGTCAGCAGTCGAGATAAGTAAGGGGCATTTGGAGAATTGGTGGGAAAGTAGCAGGGAAGAGATTGATAAGACCGGATCTTTTACAGACATAGGGAGCGGTAGAAGATAGACAAGTTTTGAGGGAGAAAATAATTTGAAGAGATGTCTAAAAAATGCAAGAATGAAAAGCAGGTATAGCATATCTGATAACTCAAGAAGGCTAAGTGTCTGTTTGTCGGTCGGACCCTACAAGGTCATCGGACCCTACAAGGTCTATTTCGGACCCTACAAGGTCATCCGACGTATTAGCGCACTGGACTATGAGGTCGTGCCAGACGGCATTTCGCATTCACAGCGGCGCCGCGCACGATCTCAAGTGGTCCACGTGGTGCGTCTTAAACCCGTTTACGGACGCTGACGAACTTCCTTATTTTGTTGTTTTCTTTGCTAGGAGTGCTTTTCTTTTATTACTTTCGTTTGTTTGCAGCATCGGGTCGATGCTTTTTAAGAGGGGGGTATTGACACGTGTACTTATATTTAATGGGCGACCACATTTCGCCGCCTAACAAATGTTATCGCACAGCGCGGGACATGTCTGCATGTATCCGAAGTTTCTGGAAAGTTATCGATGCTTCCATCCGCTGTCTGTTGTCGCCGAACCATGTGTTATCTGATTATATCGCGTCACTCGAATGTTGTAGAACTTTGTGGAAGGCACGCGGGTCCCAACGATTAGTCTGGAACATTCGACGACTGTTGTATAAAAGCCGACGCTCTTGACCCGCTGATCAGATTTTCGACGATCGCCGACCGTGTTCGCCGCTATCGTTGTGCTATAAGTGTAGCCTGTTTTTGTGGGCACAGGTTCGCCCAATAAAAGTTAGTTTTGACTTTCACAGTATTTGCTACTGTGTTCTTCAACGTCACCACCACGTGACAATATTATAGTGGCAGCGCGAGCCTTGTCCTGACTGCGGGTAGAAAACGCACGAACACGTTAAGGTTACTGAGCCGTAACTTTTCGCCTAATTTTATCCCTTTTTATGGAATGGAAGGATAAAGAACGCCTGTACGCATAACTCAGCAGTCCCAACAGATGGCTAATGCTCCGTTGAAAATTTCAACACGAAAAGCTAGCCCGCGTATCTGCACTATCAGAAAAATAAAATAAAGAATCTATTCAACACCATCCCACATGCTCGCAACTAAGGCATCAGTAATTGATATCCTGATTGGCCACCATGAAAAATTACTGGTAACTCGACCCTGTAAGACCGCTGAAACTACTCCGATGTAGCTCATGTCACCCACCTCGGAGCATGACCGTGGTCTGAAGGGGCGTCCCATGAAGACAAGCGGACATTGCATGAAAATTAATGCCGCACCAGTCCAACAAATAAAATCTTCCAACCACAAAATCCGTGACAGGACAAAAACTTGTGTTTATCCGATGCTAAATAATGCGCTTAATTAATTCGGATGGTTACCTGATGCCTAATAATGCGCTTAATCCACTCGGCCCCACGTCTAGCAACCACAGGCGTTTCATAAATGCAATGCTGTGTCATGCAGCAAGAAAAAAAAGCTGGACGTCCGCGACAGGACTCGAACCTGCAATCTCCTGATCCGGAATCAGGCGCCTTATCCGTTAGGCCACGCCGACTTTTTTTTTCTTTCTTTCATGGTATTTATTATAGTTGCATTCAACCATTCAACCAGACGTTCACCAGTTCTGCATAGTCAGAGAATGGAGGGCACAATGAAAGTCACACACAGAAAAGGTAGCGTTCATACTGTGAGTAGAAACGTTCGTGTCACTTTAGAAGGGTGGCAAGGATAAGCACCTCAACAAAATAGGGTACCAGTCCGGTTGTACACCGAGTCCATCATAAACCTGCTTTAGGTGTAGTGTCATTTGGATGAAATTTGCCCTTGTAGGTACAACCGTTTCGGCGTTGCGGTCCATCATTCGCGTTTTCCACAAACTGTGCATTCCCATTACAAAAAACATATCGAAAGGCGCACTATTATCACAGGTTGGTAGCAGGTATCGCAAAGTATGAGCGTTAATCTCAAACACGCCGACATGTAGAGCGCGCCGGTACACGCTCGTAAACAGAGAAACAGTAGTAGTGATAAAGAGTAGCCCTTAATATGATCCATTGAAATAGATAGAGGGCGCAATATTCCCCGACGGAAATCCTTGTTTTGAGGAGTATGGCTTAAAGGCTGGCTTCGCAGATACGCGCCAATTATTTGCTTTCGAGACGAAGAGGAAGAGGAGAGCATGTTTAATCAATAACAAATTCATTCCAAGTCATGCCATTTGTTTAGGTAGTTTTCCTCCATAGTACAGGAGCTGAGATAAATTTTTCATCCTGCTCGGTCCGCTCTAACCATTCCCTTCATACAACCGTTCTCATTGAAAATTCCTTCATCTTGGCGCTGTAGCGCTATAGAGGAACGCCGAAGTTCTCGCTAAACACGGTGCGAAAACACCGTGTACTTAGATTTAGGTGAACGTTAAAGAACCCCATGTGGTCAAAATTTCCGCAGTCCTCCACTACGGCGTGCCTCATAATCAGAAAGTGGTTTTGGCACTTAAAACCACACAACTTTTTCAAACACGGTAAATCTCGAGTTCTGACGGCGTCCATAAATAATGATATTACAAAGAATTACGAGCATTCAGCGCTTTTTTTTTTCATTAGTGCTCCGGAGCATGCCACGCGTTGCCTGATGAGCATTGCTCAATTCCAGTACATATGTCTATATCTTCCCACAGCATCTCCCAGTTCTTTGTTTCCACCAAGCACTTCAACAAAGCGCATAAAAAAGCGCGGACACGCGGGCGAAGAGAATGTTTGCCTGCCAATGCCTGCTAGCGCAGAAACCAGCGCCTTCCGCGGTGATTTGTAGAGAGGGCAGTCGCAAAACAGATGTTCGAGAGTCTCGGCCACTTGGCGGCGCTCACAGGACGGGCTGTCCGCACGGTCGATTGAGATGTGCATAGCGTCGAGTGAAGGCGATGCCCAGGCAAATTCCACGAAGCATGCTTGGTTGGCATCGCTTGAAACATAAGTATCGTTGTATTAGCAAATAATTATGCTCCCACAATAGCAAAAAAAAAACATCCTACGATTACCTCCTTGAGAAGAGGCTTGGTGAACCATAGGAAACTTCCCAAGAACTGTAAATCCCGCTCTTACTTAGTGCGCCACAAAACAATCAAGAACACTACAGATGGGTGGCGAGGCCTCCTTGAAGCTCTCCTAACACCCGGTCATGACGTCATGGCATTTGACGCCGTCTTCTCGACCTTAATTTGTTTTATCGGTACAGATGAAGTATATTGTAGCGTTAAAGTGCCAAAAACTGGACTTAGCAAGCTTCGAGAAGCTTTCCTTCAATAAAATGGCTCCGATACGAAAAAATACTTGGGAACAAACCTATTGCCGCAATAAAAACGAAAAAGGAGATTTTAAAGAATAACCTGTAAGTTTAAGCTCTCTAAGTGTTTTGTCTCTTTAAGCTTTTACATTGAGGAGCGTTTTTGGACGTGGGTTGCCTCAGTCTTGGCTCGGCGCTGCATGCCAACCGATTATTTTTTAGGGCTGTCTTTTTGCCACTACGCAGAGGTTCAACCCGGAGAACAAACCGAACATCCACCCGATCAGTTTCCAGCCGTTCGGAAAAGGCCCCAGGGCATGCCTGGGGCGAAGTTTCGCTCTCCTCGAGATGAAGCTTATTTTGTGTAAAGTTCTCGCCAGATTCAAGCTTTCCGTGGATGAGGAGCACCACGAGGTGAGCGACAAAATTCTCACGCCTTTGCTCGTCGGTATTCACGGTGTCATATCCCGAAAAATTGACAAAAAATGCTAGCTTTGTTCTCAATACATCCTCGTCCATCTTTCTGTTTAGATGTCGTAACCAAGCAACCAGCACATAAGCAATATCAATCAACGTAATGTTTTCCTGCCTAGGTAGACATAATAGGTAACATCGTGTGTCTTACAGCTTCCGTACGCAATAACAGCGTGTGGTTCCATGAGATCCTATGTAAAAAGCGGTGCTTCTATATATGGCCACAAGGAATTATTGGATGTGGTTGGTAGAAGGCCCTATCGATGGTCCATACAATAGTTACTTTATTAGAAGAACAGCACAGGCATATTGCCTTCCAAATGCAGTTGGACGTCTTAACGAAGTCTGCAACAGGAGACGCTTGATACGCGACACAATTCCAAGAATGCTTGCCTACTCGGTCAAGTGTATGTTTTCACACCAGTGCGCTGTATTGGGACAAAATAAAATTTAATTACTGTCTGGGATATTTCAGAATGGGCTTCAGCTGAGCTCTGCTTTCATTGCTTCTTTCGCCCCAAATGGAGTCTGAATGAAGCTGGAGAAGTCAGAAGTTTGTTCAGAAGACCTGTGATTAGCTTTATTCTATTTAGTTGTCACAAGAGCCCGTGCCATAGTTTCGATTAGTTTCGTTTGGTCTACATTGATGTGTTTCGTTGTTTGTTTCGCTTTTTTTTCTTTTGTAGCTTGGTTTTGCTCGAAGCTCGTTTTTGTTTTTTTGTACTTTGCTTTGCTGTTGTAGCCTCCTTTTGTGTTGTAGTTTACTTTTGTTTTGTAGCTTGCTTCAGTTTATTGCTGGCTAAACTTGCTTGTATTTTTTTAAGTACTTCTCCCTGACTGCCGGGTACAGCCCGACAAGCCTTCATGGCTTGGGCTGACCGGTCTTTGAATTTCTACTATTTTCATGAAATGAAGGATATTATTGTTATTATTATTTACCACTTTTTTTCTTGATACACGCGGCCAGATTACTTTACATTTCGATACGAAGTTGCCGTTTGAACTAGTCGACGCTCGAAAGGTGCACAAGAAAACATCATCCAATGCAATTATATTAATTGTACGTTCTTAATATACACATTATCAGCATACACGGTGTTTTTTATCAAGTCTGTTAAAGCTTCCTAGCTGGAGCAATAAAAACTGTAAGATCGTAGTTTCTTCCATGTGAGAATATTATCAACAACGGACGCCAGAAAACGGGTGGTATATTAAATTTTTTTCACTAATAAAGTTATCATAATGATATGTTTTTCGTTAGTGCCGTTCGGCGGCCCTTCACAATGGAACTCTTGTAGGTGTTGTCCATAGGATAAGAAAGCTGTTTTCGAGAAGCCCAAAAAGTGCTTCTCAGGCCCTGGGGCTATACAGGTTACGTGTGCAAACACTCTGGCTGATTAAGATTGGCAACGTCTCCAAGTCAATATTACGCAAGGCGATATATACAGCGTCTACTTCTCTGTATATATATATATATATATATATATATATATATATATATATTATAAAATATTTTTTATGATTTTCAGTTTCTGGATGTTTTTGGTGAGATATAAATAGGTAACGAATAACTGTAGTTCGCAAGGTATGGTCACATTTTTGCTACGGTTTGCTAATACAAAAGTATTGTCGGTACTAGGACGAACCCAGACCGGCGTTGTCCTGAGTGCGAGCGTTCGTAGGCGTTGGAAGAAGAGCGGTTTCAGTTGTTAGGCGATGTGAACGGGGTAGATTTTATCTGTAATATGTGTGTGCTAGGGTCCCGACTATACTGACGAGAGAAGAAAGATAAATTAGCTATGCTGGTTGGGAAGCTGGAAAAGGAACTCCAGAGCGAGCAGAAGACGAGGAAGGTGGAAGAAGATAAGCTAGCCAACGTATAAATAAGGATGAAGCCCGCCATTCCGCAAAGCAATGGTGAATGCTTCGAGACAAACACCGCAAATGTGACTGGCTTCGAAGCGAGAGCAGCAAAGGAGGACGAAACCACCACGCGGAAAAGCGGTGGGGGACACGTCAGTGACGATGACGGAGAGGCTACCGCGGGCGTGCCAGCCACGGAAGAAGAGAACAACCGAATGATGAGTATAAGACAAGGGAGGGGGGCATCGCGACCTCAAGTGCAGTTTTTGGCGGTCAGGTGTAGAATAAGCGTCGAGTATTCGTCCTAGGGCATTCAAACACGCGTAAACTAAAACCGTTGATAATACAGGCGAGCGCGTCCAGATTAGCCCTACAGAAGGGTTGAAATCTGGGCCAGTTGGTACATACCTAGAATCTCTCCTCGTAGAATCTCCTCGTAGAATACGTAGAATCTCTCCTCTTGTCCTTTGTGTTTTTGACTGGTTTTTTCGTTCAGATTCTAATAAACCTCAGTTGATAGTCCAGTCGTTCTGGTGTGAATCTCTCCTCTTGTCCTTTGTGTTTTTGACTGGTTTTTTCGTTCCAGATTTGCCCGTTTCAGGTGAAACCGATTTGTGAAGTGATAGCCAAAGCCAAGCAACACATGTGAGACAGAATGGAGGAGAGGCACCTTGTGGTGAGGTTGGGTGGAGTGATTGACGTACTGCAGGAACGGAGGACGCCGATCGAGAGAGAAATAGCTAAAGGGGTCATCGATCGACGGATTGTTTCAAAGAAAGTGAAAATAACACTGCGCGAGGGTGCCAACTGTTCAAAGGCAGGAGCATTAAACCGAAAGGGCAGTGCATGCAGTAAACTGGAAAATTTGGACGCTAGCTAAGGCAATGAATTTTACGGTCATTGACATCAGCCGAGAAATGCAGCGAGCAGTCCGGGAAGGCGCTTTTCTACGTGACGACATACGTTTTAGCGACAATGTAGCAGCACCTGTTGGACGTTCATTCACGCTAGAGGCAGTAGCCTTCTTAGGCGGGGCACAGGTAGTCAGGAAGTTAGATGAAGTATTGAGTGTTGCGAAACACCGACAAAGAGCAGAATTAAATCACATGCAGTTAAGAAAAATTGGAGGACGCTTAAGCTTCGCCTTCAAGAGTGGAACGCGACAGCGTTCCCGTAGACCCGCCAAGGGGTGTAAGACATTGGGCTACGGCGCAGCGACTACGCGCCCCGCATCGGACGCGGTGAGCGTCGAGCAACGCAGCGTTCGGCGCGACTACGAAATGTGCGCCTGAGCAAGCGACGCACGCCTGAGCCTGAGAAACAGCTCTTTTCTAAGGCAACACCACGTTCACTAGAGGCGCTTTTGTACCGCTTTGAAGCATCGAACTCGTGGCTCAGTGGTAACGTCTCCGTCTCACACTCCGGAGACCCTGGTTCGATTCCCACCCAGCCCATCTTGGAAGTTGCTTTTTATTTATGAAGTGCCTGCCGTGATTTATCGCTCACGGCCAACGCCGCGGACGCCGACACCGACGCCGACGACACCGGCTTTTCTGCGACACGAGCTCCTTAATGCTATCGGGTTAAAAGGCGCGCAAAGGATGTATGCAGCGATGTTAAAATTTGTTACATAGACATGCAAGTGGCTGGAAGCAGGAAAAATGGCTGGGAATTAAAAGCAAGCTGATTAACGGAGCCAATAGAGTGCACACCTGGCCCTAAACGCATCTGCGAAATTCGGAGGAGCCGCCTGTTATTGGCAGTGTTGTATGCTAGGGGTGCAACAGAATGACGGAAGTGTAGACATAATAATTAGGCTGGCTATAAAGTGGCAGAGTGTGAAAGAGTCATGTAAGGAGCATTTATGGATTAGCGGCACATGGAAAGGCAAAAAGACGGGGCTAGGAGTAGCATACCTATATGGACAGGTAACAGATACAAATAAATAATTGAGTGATTGCATTAGAAGCGGCATTAATGAGCTCGAAAATCGGGCTAGGCGCTATTTGTAGAAGATATAAATGCTTGGCTGGCAGTAACGCCTCATATGCACCGGCCCACCGCCGGTACAATCTCGGAGGCTGCGCGATCTCGGAGGCCACGCAAGGACGTTCGCGTGGACTTTGCGGTGGCAACACTCCATAGCGCCGCGTGTCCAAAGAGAAGTGTGAGAGAGGAGCTAGCTTCAAGGTGGTACGTGCCTCATACTATACGTTTTGGGTATTCGCATACGTGGATAGACAGTCAATCGTAGGTGAGTTCTGCCCGAAGTTTTGCAGAATGTTCTTTGCTTTGATATAGATTAGCTTTGTAGGAATCATACTGTAGTACTGGTGAGATAACAGCTGGAAGTGACTATGCTAACGCAAGTGCTATGTCAGGTAAGCAGCTAATGCGTGATGTGGCATTATACAGGATGACCGCCCCTCCTCCCTTTCTCAGTTTCCCCTTTATTCATTAAACTTGACGAGGTGACAGATATAAAGAACACGTTTCGAAAGCTGTTGTGTCCGAGTTTGTGCCTGAGCTGCCTCTGAGCATCCCGCACAGTGCAGGTATAATTCCGGTACTATGAAGCACCGTCATATAGTCTTCCGTAAGGGCCGGTAGTTCCTCGATGAAAACTTTCCTGACCAGTGGATAGGACAATGTGGATCAGCGACCTGGCCGCCGACCTCGCCGGGTTTGTGGCCTCTAGATAATAATGCGTTCTGTCAATGCAGTGGTGTGCTGGTGTGTCAATGCGTGTGCTGGTGCCCTAATTCTTAAATTACTTTTGTTCAGCAGTACTAAGGAAAGAATAAACAAATCGTATTCTGAACGAAAGTTTTCGGCTGTCAGATCCCATGGTGCTTATCGGGTAGAGTGCTTCCATCAATGAGTCCTTTCTACTTCTATCTAACCAAGTGACAGTGCTTAAAGTTATTAAAAAAGAAACGTCTTCCTTCAAAGCTTCTTTTGACTTTGATCCGGTGAAAGCTGAAATAACCGCAGTCTGGAAGCGACAATCAATCGCTGACTGCCCGGCATACTGAGTATTAACTGAAACCTTGAAAAAGAGCGCGATCATTCTATTGATCTCACGGTACGCCGGGCACACGAAATAAAAAGATATAGATAGTAATGCTAGAGGAGGAAGGCCATTTTATTTAAGAAGGACGTCACAATATACTATCAGCCGCCAAGAGGAAAGCTCTTGACAAAGTTGATCTCTTGGCTGTAGTGACAAGTATGGTATTGAAGCATCGATTATCGGCAGTCAAGAGCAGTCTGCGATCTGGATAGCACAATATGATGAATGAATCAATTTTATTGAAAGAACGATGGTTCTGTGGTCTATGCTCTGGTTTGGGGAGATGGGTAGGGTTTTAGAGGAGAGGGGGATGGAGGCGAACCCGCATCGCCGCTGAAGGCCTAGCGACGTCAGTCTTCGGGGTGTTGTCCCACAGGGCAGCGCTGGCCACCGCCGAGGGCGGAGAGATCCACTTCTCTAGAGTTTTCGCTGTACCACGATGGCGATTACGGGCATCTTGGAGGCTGTGATGTGTGGTGCGCGACGTGGTGCGGGGCTCGGGACGTTCGAGAGCAGACGACGCTGAGTGCACGCGCGCCGAGCTGGAAGGACGAAAAAGGACGACGCCGAAGAGCGCCCGGCACGTGAACGCGCGGCGCAGGAAAGACAACAAAAAGGAAAAAAGCAACCAATTAGAATAGACCACGGGGCGTCGGGCAGCCAATCCGAAAATGCCAAATCGGCCAGACCACAAGAAAAAGCGTGGTGCGCTGGCAGAAGGGGGGCGACACGCAAGAGGACACGCAGGGAGACGCCGGGGAGACGCCAGGAGAGTCCCAGGAAACGACGGCAGGAGGAGGTCAACCACCGGAGCGGGCGTTGAAGACGGGCCGTCGGGTTCCGGACCCGAGCCCACCAGGACTTCACCCGCCCGGGGCCTCCTGCCAACCTGTTCCTGTGCGTCGCCCGTCTACCTGAGCGTGCCGGCGGCTCCTCAAGGCCGGTGAGCTTTTGCGCCAGTGGGCAGGACGGGAACAGTCGGGCTTCGGGCCCGAGTTCTACATCCAGCTGCCCGGCCAGAACGCCACCCCCGCCTGCCGAGCCGCCTGCTACCCGAGGCCGGCGTTCGAGCTTCCGTGCCCGTGGGCGAGAGGGGAGCAGTCGGGCTACGGGCCCGAGCTCTCTGCCCGGCCAGAACGCCGCCGCCGTCCACTCCTGCCACAAAGCCGCCAACGTTACCTCGCCTCGCCAGAGCTGGCGCGCTCCCGGCGCCCGGTCGGTCAACCTACGCCGCGACCTTTGGTGAGGCCGGCGCCACTCCTTCTGCTAGCTTGTCGCCGCGTTGCCGCGTCGAGACTGCGACGCGTCCCCGCCCTCGTGGCAAGCCCGGACTCGCGCCCTCGTTAACCTCGTGCAAGTCCTATATGTGTGTTCTTTACCGCAATGTCCGCTTGAGTGTGTATTTTAAGCATGCTTGCTATTTTCTTTCTGTTTGCTTTATTCTTTTTTTTGTTTGATTAAAAGTCTTGTGTGTGCGTCCAAACCAACGGCTTTGTCCTCAATTGGGTTCTCGGAGGCTCCGCCTAAGAGAACCAACCGAACCATTGAGAACACGAACCTTTGCCCATAAGTGGGTCATCTCAGAGGCCTGGGAAAGCCGAGAGCATGAGGGGTATGACCTCAAGTACAGGAACGTACGCTCGCCACTCCTCGAGCGCTAAGACTATCGCTTCCTTGCTCGTGAGTGCTGGTGTACCTGTCGTTTGTTTCGTTGGATTCATTCTCTTAGCGCCCTGGGCTGGGCGGCAGATGCCTCAGCCAACGTACGATCCTGATCTCCCAGCAAAGAAGGAAAAAAGTACGAGCAGTACTGCACACAGACTCGTTGCCAGGGTTGCCCGCGTGGCCTGGTACCCAATCCACCCAGACCTGAGTCCCATGTTTTGCAGCGATTTTATTGCATGGCAATGATAAGAGAAGGGAACGTTCAAAACAGTGGCAACAAATGCGACACTTCACGGTAAAATGCGTATCACCTCGCGTGCCGCATGGAAAGACCTGCGCCCGCCGAAGATACTACTCTATGCTGGCATTATGGAAGACCACAGCCAGGCGATAATAAATAAAACCAATGGCGGTCCGCAACATGGGGTACACATTCACATGGCATGGGAGGAAACCTTACAGGTGGCAGTGCTGGCGGTGTTCTGACCTCCGGCGGATGCATAAAGTGGAAACTACTAAGTTTCTTCAGTACCAATGTTCACCCTCCTTTGTCTAGATCGAACTGCAAGCGATCAATATGGCGCCTAATCGATGGGAGTCATTCTTGCCTTGCGTCATTCTTGCGATGGGAGTCATTCTTGCGACACAGTGTATGTGTACACTGTACGTGCGTACCGACGATACTATCCGGCTTACTAAGAGTAGACACGACCGCGTAATTCACTAAATAAACAGTATAAAATTATTCAGATGGTTCGTCTTGCGTAATATTGACTTGGAGACGTTGCCAAACTTAATCAGCCAAACTGTTTGCACACGTAATCTGTATAGCCCCAGGGCCTGAGAAGCACTTTTTGGGCTTCTCGAAAACAGCTTTCTTATCCTATGGACAACACCTACAAGAGTTCCATTGTGAAGGGCCGCCGAACGGCACTAACGAAAGTCATATAATTATGATTACTTTATTAGTGAAAAAAATTTAATATACCACCCGTTTTCTGGCGCCCGTTGTTGATAATATTGTCACATGGAAGAAACTACGAGTTTACAGTTTTTATTGCTCCAGCTAGGAAGCTTTGACAGACTTGATAAAAAACGCCGTGTATGCTGATCATGTGTATGTCAAGAACGTACAATTAATATAATTGCATTGGATGATGTTTTCTTGTGCACCTTTCGAGCGTCGACTAGTTCAAACGGCAACTTCGTATCCAGATGTAAAGGAATCTGGCCGCCTGTATCATGAAAAAAAAGTGGTAAATAATAATAACAATAATATCCTTCATTTCATGAAAATAGTACAAATTCAAAGACCGTTCAGCCCAAGCCATGAAGGCTTGTCGGGCTGTACCCTGCAGTCAGCGACAAGTACTTAAAAAAAATACAAGCAAGTTTAGCCAGCTATAAACTGAAGCAAACTACAAAACAAAAGCAAACGGATATCTCAACCTTGTCTAATGAATACTAATCTTACGTGATTTGCACTAAACAATAACGTTACTCTTCCCATGGTACACACAAATTATGGTAAGCAGAGTGTGCACTTTTCGTCCGTTTCTTTTTGTAACACACTACCTCCTACTATTAAGTTATGTAAACCATTTCAATTTACCACATTTTATCATCTGCAACCACTTAGTTAAGTATTTTTTCCCCTTTCTTCCCTTCCAAATGTACATTTGGCTACGCAACAAAAATAAAAGTTTATTTGGTAAGGTCTCATAATCAATTTATTTTCATAATGGCGTTATAGATCTGTAAGTAGTCGAATGTAATAATAACTATTATACTTTTTTACTAGCATGTCTGCAGCTGATTTGTATAGTACTGCCAAACCTAAAGCAATACTAAGTTTGTTATCTTTTAAATATTTTACACTATTTGTTGCAACTGTTGTTGTTTATATCTTTACTTATACGCTGTACAGGAGGTCCCATTACAGTCTTTGACCTCGGGACTTCCTCCTGTGTAATATTGCCTTGTACTATATGTTGTCTATCAATAATAAAACCTCATTCAATAATAATAATAATAATAATAATAATAATAATAATAATAATAATAATAATAATAATAATAATAATAATAATAATAATAATAATAATAATAATAATAATAATAATAATACACTTTATTTCATGAATATAGTACAAATTCAAAAAGCGGTGAGCCCAAGCCCGGCAGTCCGCGAAAAGTACTAAAAAAAAGCAAGGTTGGCCAGATATAAACTGAAGCAAGCTGCAAAACAAAAGCAAACTACAACACAAAAGGAGGCTACAACACCAAAGCAAAGTACAAAAACAAAACAAAACAAAAGAAAAGCTAGCTACGAGCACAACCAAAATACAAAAGACATAAAGCGAAAAAAAAAACAAGGATACACAGCAATCTAGACCATACAAAACTAATCGAAAATATGGCACGGGCTCTGGTGACAACTAAATAGAATAAAGCTAATCACAGTTCTTCTGAACACACTTCTGACTTCTCCAGCTTTATCCAGACTCCACTTGGGGAGAAAGAAGCAATGAAAGCAGAGCTCAGCTGAAGCCCATTCTGAAAAAGCACAGACAGTAATTAAATTTCATTTTGTACCAATACAGCGCACTGGTGTGAAAACATACACTTGAATGAGTAGGCAAGCATTCTTGGAATTGTGTAGCGTATCAAACGTCTCCTGTTGCAGACTTCGTTAAGACGTCCGACTGCATTTGGAAGGCAATATGCCTGTGCTGTTCTTCTAATAAAGTGACTATTGTATGGACCATGGATAGGGCCTTGTACCAACCACATCCAATAATCCCTTGTGGCCATATATAGAAGCACCGCTTTTTACATAGGATCTCAAGGAACCACACGCTGTTATTGCGCACGGAAGCTATAAAACACACGATGTTAGTTATTATGTCCACCTAGGCAGGAAAATATTACGTTGATTGATATTGCTTATGTGCTGGTTGCTTGGTTACGAAATCCAAACCGAAAGATGGACGAGGATGAATTGAGAACAAAGCTAGCAATTTTTATCAATTTTTCGTGATATGACACCATGAATGCCGACGAGCAAAGGCGTGAGAATTTTGTCGCTCACCTCGTGGTGTACCTCATCCCCGGAAAGCTTGAATCTGGCGAGAACTTTACACAAAATAAGCTTCATCTCGAGGAGAGCGAAACTTCGCCCTAGGCATGCCCTGGGGCCTTTTCCGAACGGCTGGAAACTGATCGGGTGGATGTTCGGTTTGTTCTCCGGGTTGAACCTGTGCGTAGTGGCAAAAAGGCAGCCCTCAAAAATAATCGCTTGGCATGCAGCCAAGGCTGAGGCAACCCATGTCCGATAACGCTGCTCAATGTAAAAGCTTAAAGAGACAAAACACTTAATGAGCTTATACTTACAGGTTATTCTTCAAAATCTCCATTTTTTTTTATTGCGGCAATAGGTTTGTTCGCAAAACATATGAAGGTCTCAGTTCAAATTCTTAACTCTTCGCGCCGAAACCTCAGCGCTAGTACGCCAGCGTGACTTCACGCATATTTCAAAGTATTTTTTCGTGTCGGAGCCATTTTATTGAAGGAAAGCTTCTCGAAGCTCGCTAAGTCCAGTTTTTGGCACTTTAACGCTACAATATAGTTCATCTGTACCGATAAAACAAATTAAGTTCGAGAAGACGGCGTCAAATGCCATGACGTCATGCCCGGGTGTTAGGAGAGCTTCAAGGAGGCCTCGCCACCCTTCTCTAATGTTCTTGATTCTTTTGTGGCGCACTAAGTAAGAGCGGGATTTACAGTTCTTGGGATGTTTCTTATGGTTCACGAAGCCTTTTCTCAATGAGGTAATCGTAGGATTTTTTTTTTTGCTATTGTGGGAGCATATTTATTTGCTAATACAACGATACTTATGTTTCAAGCGATGCCAACCAAGCACGCTTCATTGAATTTGCCTGGGCATCGCCTTCCTTCGACGCTATGCACATCTCAATCGACCGTGGGGACAGCCCGTACTGTGAACGCCGCCAAGTACCCGACACTCTCGAACATCTGTTTTGCGACTCCACGAATCACAGCGGAAGGCGCTGGTTTCTGCGCTAGCAGGCGTTCGCAGGCAAACATTCTCTGCGCCTGCGCCTGCGTGTCCGCGCTTTTTTATGCGCTTTCTTGAAGTGCTTGGTGGAAACAGAGAACTGGGAGATGCTATGGGTAGATATAGACATATCTACTGGAATTGAGCAATGCTCATCAGGCAACGCGTCGCATGCGCCGGAGCACAAATGAAAAAAGAAAGCGCTGAATGCTCGTAATTCTTTCTATTATCATTATTTGTGGATGCCGTCAAAATGTAATAATGTAATATTTGGGGTTTTACGTGCCAAAACCACTTTCTGATTATGAGGCACGCCGTAGTGCAGGACTCCGGAAATTTTGACCACCTGGGGTTCGCTAACGTTCCCCTAAATCTAAGTACACGGAGAAGTCCGGCCTTCCTCTATAGCGCTACGCGCCAAGATGAAGGAATTTTGAATGAGAACGGTTGTATTAAGGAAATGGTTAGCAGACCACCAAGCAGGATGAAAAATTTATCTCAGCTCCTGTACTATGGAGGAAAACTACCTAAACAAATCGCATGACTAGGAATGAATTTGTTATTGATTAAACTTGCTCTCATCTTCATCTTCGTCTCGAAAGCAAATAAGTGGCGCGTATCTGCGAAGGCAGCCTGTAAGCCATACCCCTCAAAACAACGATTTCTTTCGGGGAATATTGCGCCCTCTATCTATTTCAATGGATCATGCTAAGGGCTACTCTTTATCACTCCTACTGTGACACTGTTTATCAGCGTGCACCGGCATGTTGAGCATGTCCGCGTGGCCTAATGGATAAGGCGCCTGATTCCGGATCAGGAGATTGCAGGTTCGAGTCCTGTCGCGGACGTCGAGTTTTTTTTTTCTTGCTGCATGGGACAGCGTTGCATTTATGGAACGCCTGTGGTTCCTAGACGTGGGGCCAAGTGAATTAACCGCATTATTAGGCATCAGGTAACCAGCCGAATTAATTAGGCGCATTATTTGGCATCAGGTAAACACAAGTTTTAGTCCTGTCACGGATTTTGTGGATGGAAGTTTTTTTTTGTTGGACTGGTGCGGCATTAATTTTCATGCAACGTGCACAATCTGCTGCTACATGTCCGCTTGTCTTCATGGGACGCCCCTTCAGACCACGGTCATGCTCCGAGGTGGGTGACATGAGCTACATCGGAGTTGTTTCAGCGGTCCAGCAGGGCCGTGTTACCAATAATTTTTCATGGTGGCCAATCAGGATATCAATTACTGATGCCTTAGTGGCCAGCATGTGCGATGGTGTTGAATAGATTCTTTATTTTATTTTTCTGATAGTGCAGATACACGGGCTGGCTTATCGTGTTGAAATTTTCAACGGAGTATTTGCTTCTGTTGGGACTGGTGAGTTATGCGTACAGGCGTTCTTTATTCTTCCCATTCAATAAAAAAGGAGTAAAATTAGGAGAAAGGTTGCGGCTCAGTAACCTTAACGTGTTCGTGCGTTTCCTACCCGCAGTCAGGACAAGGCTCGCGCTGTCACTATAATATTGCTACGGGGTAGTATTTCCAATGACGAAGAGCCGAGCAGGAAGGAGACGAGGACGACGATTGGAAGCTAGCGCGGGCTGTTGCCGCTTGGTCAACTGGGGCGTATCGCCGTGTAAATATACGTGTAAATAGCTTTTCGTCGGTGTCTTCCTACGTAACATATTTGGTGGAGGTGGACGTTCCCTGTACCTCGTCACGGAGCTTCGCAGTGGACGGTACGTCGAGCCTTCCTTCATGGCTCCCGGCGACGACAACCCGACTCCGCCGGCTCCGACACCTGCTGCCACTTCGACGACCTACATCACCCTCTCCGCTCCCCGTGATCCTGGCGTATTCTCGGCAAAAGATGGGGAAGACGTCGAGGACTGGATCAGCCTGTACACTGGGGCGCATTTGTCGGTAATGAGCGCGGACTTTCGTAACCGGCTGAGGAAAATAATCACGCCCGCCACGACGCCCGTTGTCCGTGTCGCCGATGGCGGAACAGCCCCTGTAATTGGTATGTGTGCCGCCCGCGTCTCCTTCGCTGATCGCTCCACTACCGTGCTTTCACAGACATCGCCCACTGTCCCCACGACATCATCCTCGGCCTCGACTTCCTCTCCGCACATTCTGCTCTCATCGATTGCTCCGCCAGTACTCTCCGCCTCGACCTGCCTGTTCTGGATCCCGCTGAACAACACCTTACTCGCCTCAGTTCCGTCGACTTCGTTCGCTTGCCACCTTCGGCGCTGACTTACGTTGACTTGGTGTCATGCCCACCAGTGCCCGACGGTCACTACATCGCGGCTCCTATGCAAGACGTCCTCCTTACACACGGGATCTCACTACCTCATACAGTTTTATCTATTACGGCGAATTGCGTCTGCCTGCCAGTGGTCAATTTAGGCTTGACGACAGAAGTGCTGCCACGCGGGATGTCTCTGGCCCAACTTTGCTCATTCTAGGATCACTCTGTAGCATCGATTTCAGTAGACGACACTTCACCCGATCCTCCTCTACCATCGCAGTCGGCAACTTGTACCATCGCCGACTTACAGAAAATGATTGCACCCGACCTGCCGTCCGAGCACGCTCGTGCGCTCTACCGCGTTCTGCTTTCCTACCAAGATATTTTTGACTTTAACGATCGTCCTTTGGCCCAAACAACAGCTGTTAAACATCGCATTAATACCGGAGATGCCCCTCCTATTCATCGCCGCCCGTATCGAGTATCAGCGGCTGAGCGTCAAGTTATTCACACCGAAGTTCGCAAAATGCTTGCCAAGAACATCATTGAACCGTCATGTAGTCCATGGGCGTCACCGGTTGTGCTGGTAAAAAAGAAGGATGGCTCATGGTGCTTTTGCGTGGATTATCGGCACCTTAACAAGGTTAACGAAAAGGACGTGTATCCCCTACCTCGGATTGATGACGCCCTTGACTGCCTCCACGGTGCTCGCTATTTCTCCTCTATTGACCTTCGCTCCGGCTATTGGCAGATTGCCGTGGACGATCTCGACCGCGAGCAGACTGCCTTTGTAACACCCGACGGTCTTTATCAGTTCAAGGTGATGCCGTTCGGCCTATGTAACGCTCCTGCCACTTTTGAACGCATGATGGACTCCCTTCTTCACGGTTTCAAATGGTCCACGTGTCTGTGCTACTTGGACGACGTTATAGTATTCTCCCCAACATTCGCTACGCACCTCGCGCGCCTCTCAGCAGTCCTGGACGTTTTTCGGCGAGCCGGTCTGCAACTCAACGCATCGAGGTGCCAATTCGGCCGTCGCCAGATTACCGTCCTTGGACATCTCGTTGACGCGAACGGAGTGCAACCGGACCCAGGCAAGATCCATGCTGTTACGCACTTCCCTGTTCCGAAGTGTGTCAAGGATGCGCGCAGCTTCATCGGCCTTTGCTCGTACTTCCGCCGTTTCGTCAAAAATTTCTCGGCCATAGCACGACCACTAACCGAGCTTTTGAAAAAAGGCGCCCCTTTCCAGTGGGGCGATAACGAGGCCTCTGCATTCTCGCTTCTCATCGATCTTCTCACAACGCCTCCCGTTCTGGCCCATTTCGATCCTTCTGCGCCTACCGAAGTCCGTACTGATGCCAGTGGTCACGGAATTGGCGCAGTACTGGCACAACGCCAGCGTGGCCACGACCGTGTTATCGCTTACGCCAGCAGGCTCCTCTCGCCCGCGGAGCGCAACTATTCCATCACTGAGTGTGAGTGTCTGGCCCTAGTTTGGGCGGTTGCGAAGTTCCGCCCATACTTATATGGCCGACCCTTTTCCGTTATCACAGACCATCACGCGCTTTGTTGGTTATGCTCATTGCAAGACCCTTCAGGAAGACTTGGTCGCTGGGCCTTACGCCTCCAAGAATATTCGTTCTCTGTCACCTACAAATCTGGCCGACTCCATAAGGACGCTGACTGCCTGTCTCGCTACCCGGTAGACGAGCCTGACGACGCCGACAGTACTACCGCCGACGGCATTTTCTCTGTGTCTGCCTTCGCTAACATCGCCGATGAGCAGTACCGAGACCTCTCGCTGCGAGTACTCATCGAGCGTCTGCGCTCTACACCTACCGACGCATCCGTTCGCCGATATGTCCTCCAGGGCGGCATTCTGTACCGAAGGAACTTCCTCCCTGATGGCCCTGATCTTCTTCTTGTCGTGCCAAAACATCTACGACAGACTGTGCTCTTTGAGATGCATGACGCACCCACTGCAGGACATCTTGGGGTAACCCGCACGTACGACCGCGTCCGCCGCCGCTTCTATTGGCCTGGTCTCGCTCGCTCCGTCCGACGCTATGTTGCTGCCTGTGATCCCTGCCAGCGTCGGAAAACGCCTCAGGTGCTACCTTCCGGTCATCTGCAGCCGATCACCGTCCCTGTGGAACCGTTTTTTCGTGTTGGATTAGACCTCCTTGGTCCCTTTCCCACGTCATCCTCTGGGAACAAATGGGTAGCCGTCGCACCTGATTACGCCACCCGATACGCTATCACGCGGGCTCTCCCTACCAGTTGCGCCACTGACGTCGCGGACTTTCTCTTCCGTGAAATTATCTTAGTGCATGGCGCCCCGCGACAGCTGCTTACTGACCGTGGTCGTAACTTCCTCTCGAAAGTTATCGCCGACATTGTGCGTTCCTGCTCTATTCAACACAAGCGGATTACCTCATACCATCCTCAAACCAATGGCCTGACAGAGCGGTTAAACCGTACTCTTACCGACATGCTGTCCAAGTACGTTTCGAAGGACCACCACGACTGGGACGTTGCCCTTCCTTCCGTCACCTTTGCTTACATTTCTTCCCGGCACGACACCGCCGGATTTTCTCCATTTTATCTACTCTACGGTCGCGAACCGACCTTGCCCCTTGACACGGTACTTCCTCCTGCTGCGACCTCAACAACCGAGTATGCGCGCGACGCCATCGCCCTCGCCGACCATGCACGCCAGCTTGCCCGTGCTCGACTGACGGACTCGCAAACCACGCAGCAGCGTCAGTACAACGCCCGCCACCGTGACGTACAGTTTTCACCTGGTGCACTCGTGCTCCTGTGGTCCCCCTCTCGTCACGTCGGACATTCCGCAAAGCTCCTTTCGCAATACACAGGGCCCTACCGCGTGCTGCGCCAGGTGACGCCTGTGACGTACGAAATTGCTCCTGTGAGCTCAACCACGTCATCTACTCTGGCGTCTAGTGATGTCGTGCACGTCAGTAGGCTCAAGAGCTACTACACTGCTTCAGCGTCCGGCCTTTCGTCGCTCCGGGAAAGCGCTTTTGCCGCCGGGGGCAGTGCTACGGGGTAGTATTTCCAATGACGAAGAGCCGAGCAGGAAGAAGACGAGGACGACGATTGGAAGCTAGCGCGGGCTGTTGCCGCTTGGTCAACTGTGGCGTATCGCCTTGTAAATATACGTGTAAATAGCTTTTCGTCGGTGTCATCCTACGTAACAATATGTATCACGTAACCGAATGTACACATTAGTCCATGGCTATATAAATAAATCACGACGCTTCTTTTTTTTAGTTTGTCCTTCTGACGGGTACTAGATAAACGTGCCTCCACACCGTTACAGGAGTTTTGTTTAGGCAATCTGCCCACCTACATTGATATTGACACACGTACTTAACTTTATCGGGCGACCACGTTTCGCCGCCTAACAAATGTTATCGCACAGCGCAAGACGCGCCTGCATGTAAAAGAAGTTTCTGGAATGTTATCGATGGCCCGTCCATTGTCTTTCACCGCAACTTGTGTAATCTGATTGCATCTATGTGCGACGTGAATAGCGTAGAACTTTGTGGAATACATGCGGGTCCCAGTGGTTAATCCGGGACATTCGACGACCGATGTATAAAAGCCGACGCACTTGACCCGCTGATCAGATTTTCGACGATCGGCGACCGTGTTCGCCGCTATCGTTGTGCTGTAAGTGTAGCCTGTTTTTGTGGGCACAGGTTCGCCCAATAAAAGTTAGTTTTGTCTTTCACAGTATTTGCTACTGTGTTCTTCAACGTCACCACCACGTGACAATATCTAATACATCGGCAGGACGAATGCTTTGGCATTGATGTAGTCCGAGTCAGACAGACTCATCCCCTTGCGATTGTCATATTTTGATATGCTACAATCGCGAAACAATGAACAACTATCGCCTCGCGCTCTACTTCTTTCCCGCGCGCGCCGTGCTTTCGTGCCAGCTTGGATTCGCCTAGGGACGCACAGAGCAAACAGCTTTCTCCAGCGAAGTGCCTATGCACAGGCGAACAAAAATCCCTAGAGGTAGCATGGCGCATATCGGTTATTTTTCCGCCCATGCGCAGTATTGGAGCTAGGACTTACGGAGTCCCATCTGTCGTTTTGTAGGGACGACGGTGTGCCGCATCAACGGCACACTCGGCGCCACTATGACTAAACGTGGTCGGCGTACCAAGTATTGTTCGTGGATTCGCCGTGGCCGCCACGGTCTGTTTGAAGCAAGGGAGAGATATTTTGAAAGATATTTTGTGCTGCCGTCTCACGCAGCTTAGAAGTCATGGACAGACGCGGCGGCCATTGTCTGCGGAGTTAACACTGGGTTGAAGAGGCGCCGGCTCGGGTCAAGCACCGTGTCCGGGAGAACCCACTCACCTCGGCGTGGTCAGTGAAACTTGTGCGGAAGTGTGTGTGTAAAACCTCCCTTCAAACGCTACGATGACTTTGAACGCTCGGAATTGGTGCAGAATAGATGTAGAATAGCGCATTGTGGTGTCGTCTCCCCTTCTGTCCTTGTTTGGTGGCGCTAAATATGATTTCCAAGTCAGTTTACCAACACGCCCAACAAATGGCAATGGTAGCATATTGAACGGCCGTTCTTCCCTCACCTAGGGATCTAGGGAGGACAGAGTGTTTATAAACAGCTGTTGTGCGGCTGCTGAGAGTGCATTCCTTTGTCAGTCATGTTAGAGTGATGAACTGCAACGTTCTCATGGAAATACAGTAAATAAACCCATATTCCTCGTTCTCGATGAGAACAGGTCTCTCCCTTCAACAACGTCCTCAGCGCGGATAAGTTGGACGACGGCGTGGGCCAGCTACCATCTATTTCATGGCCGACCTCAACTATTACACCGCTCACAATGTTTCGCTTTCGCTGCAAGCGCGTTTTCGCACTGTGCCATGAGCTTTAGGCCGCAGAATCTTAGCATTTGGCTGTACACAAGCAACAATTGTTGCGTGGACGCTATCACGGCTGTTCAAAAACAAGCTCGTTATAGAGACTTTGATGCCTACGGCGACTGTGATGTCCCGTGGCGACGACTCAATCGTTTTTTTTTCTTTTTCTAAATGATTAGACGTTTCTATATTATTTCTAAGGTTGGCGTCGCACTGTAGGTTTACCGGTCTTCTCAGCGCGCGATTCCCCACTGCTTCTTTTTCGTAATCCAGTACATTAATTCATAGCACAAACATAACCATATGCCAGGCCTTTTATTAATGTGCTTCTGACCGCTGCCTTTCCATTACGACGTACTTGCCAGTATCTTGCATCAACAAGTTCATAGACCAAAGCGTCATGACATTAGCCGGGCAGCGGGTGCGGGCGAGTTTCTCAGTGCGCGTTTTCTGCTACACAACGAACATTGCAGTCCCGACAACCATGCAGCAATCTTACTCGGGTCTGTGCTTGCTGCATACCCGAGTTGTAGCCGATGGCTATTTGGCGGTTCTAAGTTTCGCGAACCGAGCTTCACGCATCTTCTTGTCCTGCGGCTACGTGTGAATAAAGCTGACACCGGGCTCCGTTGCGTGCGTCCGGCACTGCAGCACCGAGCAGAAGCGTACCATGCTGCGCGACTTCAAAGGCAGCCACTACCTATTAAGTGCTTTCAAATGTTGTCAGGCAGATACCCCCAAGGCAGAAAAGCCTCACCACTTCATCAGAACTGCAGTGCAGGCGGGACTTTAAACTTTCGTCTTCAAGTGTTCGACGAAAACTCGTCTGGCGAGGAAACATATTGGTGCCAAAAACCCTGCACTCGCCAAGAATAAAAGAAATATAAAGAACAGACGTTTCGGGCCCCGTACGGGTCCTTATCACAATGATGGTGTAAGCATGGGCGTGCGGCATTTTATGGGAGAGGTGGCGCAGCGTTCGGGTGTATATCTCAGGAAGATTACCCCGCGTCCTGTTTGTCGTGTGTCTAGTTGATTGGATGTAAAATGTTTCTAAAAGCTAACGGGCAGAAAAGTGTTTATCGTATGTGATGATGGCTGCCGCGTCCCAGTGAATGATGGGTCCGGTTAATTCGTGATATTTTGCCGATTGTTCGCGGCTGTGAGGCCCTTGGAGACGTCGTTCATGTGTTGTTTCAAGCGCCGTTTAAAATTTCCACTCTCGCCGATGTAAGACACGTCACACTCCTTGCATGGTATCTTGTATATCACACCCGGGTAAACCTTGTGTTTCAAAGGGTCTTTTGCGCGAACCAGCTGATGGCCAAGTTATTGGGAAGGCACGTGGGCGATTTCAATACCGTATCCCTTAAAATTTCGTGGAAGGATTTTGCATGTTCCCAGTGTGTAGGGTACTGCCACGCGCTTCACTGTTTCTTTCGCCGTTTCACGGCGGGGCTTCGCTGATTTGCGCTCCTGCGTTCTGGACCGTTGTAGAGGGTAACCATTAATCAACAGGTTCCTTTTCACAACCTGTAGCTCTTGCCTACGTTTCGTGGGGCTGGAGCAGACGCGGAATGTCCAGGAAAACAGTGCTGCTGTGACGGATCGCTTTTGCCCAAGTGGGTGCGCCGAGTCGAAGCTCAGGTACGTTCTCGTGTGCGTTGATTTTCTGTACAGACTACCCTCAAGCCGCTTGAAGTCCTTTCTGCGAGAACATCCAGGAAGTGAGTTCGCCCATTGTTTTCCTTTTCAGCCGTGAACTGTACACTAGGCTTGAAGGAATTTAGGCGCTCGAGGAAATTTGTTGCATGCTGGCGAGGGATAATGCAAAAGCAGTCGTGCAGGTATCTTAGAAATAGCTTTGGTCGCGTCCCAAACGAAGATAAGGCGACACTTTCCAGATCCAAATGTTGGTGCAAACGACGGACATAGAGGCTCCCATCGCTGTGCCGAATACTTGCTTGTAATACTCCTTGTTAAAGACGAAGTACGTATATTCAAGGCAAAATTTTAGAAGGCGGCAAAGGTCGTGGAATTCGAATGGCGTGCGTTCGGGCAAAGAAGATTCAGCCTCGAGACGTTTCCTCCAGGAGTCGACCGCATAGTCAATAGGCACGCATGTAAACATTGATTTACGTCAAAGGAGATCATGACTTCATCGTCGTCAATGCAGGCGCCTCTTATTTACTGAATGAAATGAGCGAAGTGTGTGACGGAAGTTGGCGTGAGTCCTGCAAGCGGCCTAAGAATACGGTGCAGGTAGCCGGGCGGTTCGTACAGCGGCGATCGTGTATAGTCCACAATTGGTCGTATCGGGACATGCGGCTTGTGAATTTTTGGCTGCTCTGACACAACGGATCGGATCCCGCGCTTTACGAACTGCCGAAAATTCACTTCTAACTACTGAAAATTCGCTTCTAACTACCCAAAAGTTAGAAGCGAATTCCTACTATCAGCAACTACCAAAAAGTTAGAAGTGAATTCGCTTCTAACTTTTCGGTAGTTGCAGATAGTGGGTTTCTTTACTATTTCCGCTACCAAGGAGACCATTTCAGCCTCTCTGATTTTGTATTTAACGTTAGTTGTTGCCATGTTGCTTACTATACCTGTCGCATTTTTGCTGTTAAGCTTTCTAGTTATTTTCCTCAACTGGGAGTAATTTTTTTCTCTGCACAAGTACTTGAATACTCTTGCAACCTATTTACTTTTTTTGCATATTCCTCAATCGTTCTTCGAAATCAATTTTATGCTTAGCTTCCGTGAGTTCAAAGCCTGTCGATTTGTAGTTTTCATTTGAAGTTCTCACGTGAGTGCCCAACGCGAGGCGTCCCACGGACCTTTGGTTGCCGTCGCGTCCTGAATATACCTACGACTTCATGAAATCAAGTGCATTTCCCAACGTAACTCCGGAACCATTGCACCTATCAACATACCAAGGAGCACCTCGTACCTATATTATCACCAATGAGTTATGTGTTTCATTATGGCTACATTTTTCTTCCGCTTTGCTATTAGTGTTTCATGTGTTTCCATATATCTGTTGCCCTCGTTTATCCATAAACCGAGGTATTTGTATTCTTTTAACCGAGGTACTTCCTGGCCCTGTATGGAGACTGTCTGTTCACTGTTTTCAGCGAATGCCATAAGACCTGATGTTTGAACGCTATATTTCAAGTCTAAATATCACCTTCGTGAACACAGATACTAGCTAGACATGGCATATCTATTTGTCTGTTAGAAAGCAACACATTGTCGTCCGCAATAAAGAAACCTTGGAGCTTCTGCTATACTGTAGGCCCGACGGTTTGTATGATAGATTAAATCCTACAATAATTTCTTCTAGCGCCATTTCTATCCTATCCATGCAAACCCGCGACACTACAACAGTGCCGTCTGTGCACGCGACACATGGATGATCGATGATGGCGTTTTCACTACACTGCCTTCTCCGCGGAAACCATACAGATGGGGCGTACCTCATATCTGGGTATCTTGTAGCCACTGTTAGAAATAAACCGTGGGTAAGTTCACTTGTAGGTGACGAATGAACAAGACAATGGTACTAAATGATGCCTCATCATGCGAAGAATACGCAGCAACCGAAAATAACTCAGCATATATATAAAAAATAAAACGAGTGTAACGAGCCTAAAATTGGGTGGGATGTGAGTCTGTATGCGCTATAACCTTTAACGTGCTGCCACCTAGTGTCATTCACTTAACTACCGCGCCCTCGGCCAGGTGGCGACACTCCACGCGCAAATGCCGAGGCAAGAAGTTAACCAAAGAACGGCAGCTGGTTGGCTTTGAGAGCTCACGGCAAAAGCACAAATGATGCAGTGCAGTGTGACATGGGTTGGGCCTCGCTTGAATTCAGAGAAGCGCAGTGCAAAATTAGGTTTGAATACTCGGGAACCTTGGATCAATATTAATGCGCGGCCAAAGTGCCCTGGTATCTGTACCTGAATAGCGTGGACACCGAATCGAGGAAGAGGTCATGAAAGTTGGCAACCAAGTACAGGGTAATTGAAAGGGTAAATAGAAAACCAGGAGTCATCAGAAAGAAAGTGAGAGAAACAGACATTGAATTGGATGCGAGGAAAGGAAACAAAAAAGACATTAGAAAGACGATGAAGGAATGAAAAGGGAAAATCTGTACGGTATGACGAAGGGAACTGCCTCGCTACTTGAGGCTCGAGCTGCAGCTATTCGCAAATAGACGAGGCATGCGTATGCTGCAGCAGAAATCCAGAGACCACCTAGCACGTTCTTATCAAATGCGAAGGGATTCACCCAGTGAGACCCGCCCGTAATGTGCACCTCCTCCAAGCGCTTGGCTTTAAGGTGGACGGAAGCATCAACCCGTCTGCAGTCGACATAAGTAAGAGGCATTTGGAGAATTGGTGGGAAAATAGCAGGGAATAGATTGATAATACCGGATCTTTTACAGACATAGCGAACGGTAGAAGATAGACGAGTTTTGAGGGAGAAAATAATTTGAAGAGATGTCTAAAAAATGCTAGAATGAAAAGCAGGTATAGAATACCTGATAACTCAAGAAGGCTAAGTGTCTATTTGTCGGTAAATCCTGTGAAACACACTGAAAACAGCTGCACCCTTTGGGTCGTACCTTGCCACACAACAATAATCGTCATCTGCCTTTTCCGCATGTCCTTTCTTTAACGCTGCGAGCCCAGTTCTTCCAAGTCACGAACGCCATGGGCGTTATGAGCACGACAGAAAATTCTCGACAGGGAAGTAGCGAGCGCAGCGTTTTCAAGAAATGAAATTCGGGCAAGACAGAGGACGATTATTGTTGTGTGGCCAATATACACCCCAAAGTGGGCAACTGTTTTTAGAGTGAAGGGGATGGCAATAAGCCATCATCATTAGCACCACCACCGGACACTCCTCTGTTCTCTTCAAGTAACGCCTAAAGGAACAGACGTGCCCTTTAGAAGTGCGTTCTCAGTGCAGCAGGAGCAACGCTCAAAATAAATGAGGTTTTTTTATTTGATTTTCCCTCGTTTTGATGGTTAAAAGGTGCAGGTTAACCAAGCCAAGGAATGCATGTATATATATATATATATATATATATATATATATATATATATATATATATATATATATATATATATATATATATATATATAATATTTTTTGTGCTTTTCAGTTTCTGGATGTTTTTGGTTAGAAATAAGTAGATAACGAATAACTGTAGTTCTGAAGGTATGGTCACATTTTAGCTACGATTTGCTACTATAAAAGAATTGTCGGTACTAGGAGGAACCCAGACCTGCGGTGTCCTCAGTGCGAGCGTTCCTACTCGTTGGAAGAAGAGCGGTTTCAGTTGTTAGGCGATGCAAACGGGGTAGATTTTATCTGTATTATGTTTGTGCTAGGGTCGCGACTAGACCGACGAGAGAAGAAAGATAAACTAGCTATGCTGGTTGGGAAGCTGGAAAAACAACTCCAAGGCGAGCAGAAGACGAGGAAGGTGGAAGAAGATAAGCTAGCCAACGTATAAATGAAGATGAAGCCCTCCATTCCGCAAAGCAATGGTGAATGCTTCGAAACACGCAAAGCAAATGTGGCTGGCTTCGAAGCTAGAGCAGCAAAGGAGGACGAAACCACCACGCGGAAAAGAGGTGGCGGACAGGTCAGTGACGATGACGGAGAGGCTACAACGGGCGTGATAGCCACGGAAGAAGAGAACAAGGCGAATGATGAGTATAAGACAAGGGAGGGGGGCATCGCGACCTCAAGTGCAGTTTTTGGCGGCCGGAGGGAGAATAAGCATCGAGTTGTCGTCCTAGGGCATTCAAACACGCGTAAAGTAAAACCGTTGATAATAGAGGTGAGTGCGTCCGCATTAGCCAGTTTCAGGTGAAACAGATTTGGGAAGTGATAGCCAAAGCCAAGCAACACATGTGAGACAGAATGGAGGAGAGGCCACTGGTTTTGATGTTCGGTGGAGTGATTGGCATACTGAAGGAACGCAGGACACCGATCGAGAGAGAAATAGCTAAAGGGGTCATCGATCGACGGATTGTTTCAAAGAAAGTGAAAATAACACTGAGCACGGTGCCAACTGTTCAAAGGCAGGAGCATTAAACGGAAGGGGCAGTGCATGCAGTAAACGTGAAAATTTGGACGCTAGCTAAGGCAATGAATTTTCCGGTCATTGACATCAACCGAGAAATGCAGCGAGCAGTCCGGGAAGGCGCTTTTCTACGTTACGACATACGTCTTAGCGATAATGTAGCAGCACCTGTTGGGCGTTCATTCACGCTAGAGGCAGTAGCCTTATTAGGCGGGGCACAGGCAATCAGGAAGTTAGATTAAGTATTCAGTGTTGCGAAACACAGACAAAGAGCAGAATTAAATCACATGCAGTTAAGAAAAGGCCTATCACTACCTGTCCTAACTACCTATATGGACAGGTAGTGATGAGAGAGATACAAATAAATAATTGAATGATTGCATTAGAAGCGGCATTAATGAGCTCGAAAATCCGGCTAGGTGCTAATAGTAGGAGAGATGAATGCTTGGCTGGCAGTAACGCCTCATCCCACCGCCGGTATAATTTCGGAGGCTGCGCGATCTCGGAGGCCACGCAAGGACGTTCGCGTGGACTTTGCGGTGGCAACACTCCATAGCGCCGCGTGTCCAAAGAGAAGTGTGAGAGGGGAGCTAGCTTCATGGAGGTACGCACCTCATACTATACGTTTCGAGTATTCGCATACGTGGATAGACAGTCAATCGTAGGTGAGTTCTGCTCGAAGTTTTGCACAATGTTCTTTGCTTTGATATAGATTAGTTTTGTAGGAACCGTAGTGTAGTACTGGTGAGGTAACAGCTGGAAGTGACTACGCTAACGCAAGTACTATGTCAGGTAAGCAGCTAATGTGTGATGTTCCCTTTCTCGGTTTCCCCTGTATTCATTAAACTTGACGAGGTGAGAGATATAAAGAACACGTTTCGAAAGGTGTTGTGTCCGAGTTTGTGCCTGAGCTGCCTCTGAGCATCCCGCACAGTGCAGGTATAATTTCGGTACTATGAAGCACCGTCATATAGTCTTCCGTAAGGGCCGGTAGTTCCTCGATGAAAACTTTCCTGACCAGTGGATAGGACAATGTGGATCAGCGACCTGGCCGCCGACCTCGCCGGGTTTGTGGCCTCTAGATAATAATGCGTTCTGTCAATGCAGTGGTGTGCTGGTGTGTCGATGTGTGTGCTGGTGCCCTAATTCTTAAATTACTTTTGTTCAGCAGTACTAAGGAAAGAATAAACAAATCGTATTCTGAACGAAAGTTTTCGGCTGTCAGATCCGATGGTGCTTATCGGGTAGAGTGCTTCTATCAATGAGTCCTTTCTACTTCTATCAAAACAAGTGACAGTGATTAAAGTTATTAAAAAAGAAACGTCTTCCTTCAAAGCTTCTTTTGACTTAGATCCGGTGAAAGCGGAAATCACTGCAGTCTGGAAGCGTCAATCAATCGCCGACTGCCCGGCATACTGAGTAGTAACAAACGTTGAAAAAGAGCGCGATCATTCTATTGATCTCACGGTACGCCGGGCACACGAAAAAAATAAGATATAAATAATAATGTGAGGGGAGGCAGGCCGTTTTATTTAAGAAGGACGTCACAATATACAATCAGCCGCCAAAGGAAAGCCCTTGACAAAGTTGATCTCTTAGCTGTAGTGACAAGTATCGTATTGAAGCATCGATTATCGGCAGCCAAGAGCACTCTGCGATCCGGATAGCACAATATGATGAATGAATCAATTTTATTGAAAGAACGATGGTTCTGTGGTCTATGCTCTGGTTCGGGGAGGTGGGTAGGGTATTAGAGGAGAGGGGGATGGAGGCGAACCCGCATCGCCGCTGAAGCCCTAGCGACGTCAGTCTTCGGGGCGATGTCCAACAGGGCAGCGCTGGCCACCGCCGAGGGCGGAGAGACCAGCTTCTCTAGAGTTTTTGCTGTACCACGATGGCGATTACGGGCATCTTGGAGGTCTGGGAAAGCCGAGAGCATGAGGGGTATGACCTCAAGTACAGACACGTACGCTCGCCACTCCTCGAGCGCAAAGACTATCGCTTCTTTGCTCGTGAGTACTGGTGTACCAGTCGTTCCTTTCGGTGGATTCATTCTGTTAGCGTCCTCGGCTGGGCGGCACATGCCTCAGCCCACGTATGATCCTGATCTCCCAGCAAAGAATGAACAAGTACGAGCAGTGCTGCACACAGCCTCGTTGCCAGGGTTGCCCGCGTGGCCCGGTACCCAGTCCACCCAGACCCGAGTCCCATATCTTGCAGCGATTTTATTGCAGGGCAATGATAAGAGAAGGGAACGTACAAAACACTGGCAACAAATGCGACACTCCACCGTAAAATGCGTACCACCTCGCGTGCCGCATGATACCTGCGCCCGCCGAAGCTGCTACCCCTATGCTACCATTATGGAAGACCACAGCCAGGCGATAATAAATAAAACCGATGGCGGTCCGCAACATGGGGTACACATTCACAAGGCATGGGAGGAAATCTTACAGGTGGCAGTGCTCGCGGTGGTGCTGACCTCCGACGCATGCATAAAGTGGAAACTACTAAGTTTCTTCAGTACCAATGTTCACCTGCGTTTGTCTACATCGAACTGCAAGCGATCAATATGGCGCCTAATCGATGGGAGTCATTCTTGCACTTCGTTAAGACGTCCGACTGCATTTGGAAGGCAATATGCCTGTATTGTTCTTCTAATAACGTAACTATTCTATGGACAAGCCACATCCAATAATCTCTTGTGGCCATATATAGAAGCAACGCTTTTTACATAGGATCTCATGGAACCACACGCTGTTATTGCGTACAGAAGCTGTAAGATACACAATGTTACTTATTATGTCTACCTAGGGAGGAAAAGATTCCGTTGATTAATATTGCTTATGTTCTGGTTGCCTGTTTACGAAATCCAAACCGAAAGATGGAGGACGATGTTTTGAGAAGAAAGCTAGCAATGTTTACAAATTTTTCGTGATATGACAACGTGAATGCCGACGAGCAAAGGCGTGAGAATTTTGTCGCTCACCTCGTGGTGCGCCTCATCCACGGAAAGCTTGAATCTGGCGAGAACTTTACACAGAATAAGCTTCATCTCGAGGAGAGCGAAACTTCGCCCCAGGCATGCCCTGGGGCCTTTTCCGAACGGCTGGAAACTGATCGGGTGTATGGTCGGTTTGTTCTCCGTGTTGAAACCGTGCGTAGTAGCAAAAAGGCACCCCTCAAAAATAATCGCTTGGCATGCAGCGCCGAGCCAAGGCTGAGGCAACCCATTTGCGATAACGCTGCTCAATGTAAAAGCTTAAAGAGACAAAACACTAAATGAGCTTAAACTTACAGGTTATTCTTTCAAACCTCCATTTTCGTTTTTATTGCGACAATAGGTATTGCGGCAACATATGAACGTCTCAGTTCAAATTCATAACTCTTCGCGCCGAAACCTCGGTGCTAGGACGCCAGCGTGAGGTCACGCATATATCAAAGTATTTTTTCGTATCGGAGCGATTTTATTGAAGCAAAGCTTCTCGAAGCTTGCTAAGTCCAGTTTTTGGCACTTTAACGCTACAATGTACTTCATCTGTACAGATAAAACAAATTAAGTTCGAGAAGACGTCGTCAAATCCCCTGACGTCATGACAGGGTGTTAGGGGAGCTTCAATGAGGCCTCGCCACCCATCTCTAGTGTTCTTGATTCTTTTGTGGCGTACTAAGTAAGAGCGGGATTTACAGTTCTTGGGAAGTTTCTTATGGTTCACGAAGCTTCTTCTCAATGAGGTAATCGTAGGATTTTTTTTTGCTATTGTGGCAGCATAATTATTTGCTAATACAACGATACTTACGTTTCAAGCGATGCCAACCAAGCACGCTTCATTGAATTTGCCTGGGCATCGCCTTCACTCGACGCTATGCACATCTCAATCGACCGTGCGGACAGCCCGTACTGTGAATGCCGCCAAGTACCCGACACTCTCGAACATCTGTTTTGCGACTCCACGAATCACAGCGGAAGACGCTGGTTTCTGCGCTAGCAGGCATTGGCAGGCAAACATTCTCTGCGCCTGCGCCTGCGTGTCCGCGCTTTTTTATTCGCTTTGTTGAAGTGGTCGGTGGAAACAGAGAACTGTGAGATGCTGTGGGTAGATATAGACATATCTACTGGAATTGAGCAATGCTCATCAGGCAACGCGTCGCATGCTCCGGAGCACTAAGGAAAAAAAAAAAGCGCTGAGCGCTCGTAATGCTTTTCACATTTGTGGATCACATATCACATTTTGTGGATGCCGTCAGAGCTCGAGATATACACTGTTTCGCGAGAACTCCGGCCTTTCTCTATAGGGCTACAGCACCAAGATGAAGGAATGTTGAGTGAGAATGGTTGTGTAAATCAAAAGGTTAGAGCGGACCGAGCAAGACGAAACATTTATCTCAGCTCCTGTACTATGGAGGAAAGCTACCTAAACAAATGACTTGACTGGGAATAAAGTTGTTATTGACTAAACTTCCTCTCCTCTTCCTCTTCGTCTCGAAAGCAAATAATTGGCGCGTATCTGCGAAGGCTGCCAGTAAGCCATACCCCTCAAAACAAGGATTTCCTTCGGGGAATATTGCGCCCTGTATCTATTTCAATGGATCATATTTAGGGGTACTCTTTATCACTCCTACGGTATCACTGTTTATGAGCATGTACCTGCATGTTCTGCGTGTCCGCGTGGCCCAATGGATAAGGCGCCTGATTCCGGATCAGGAGATTGCAGGTTCGAATCCTGTCGCGGACGAGGAAAGTTTTTTTTTCTCGCTGCATGGCACAGCATTGCATTTATGGAGTGCCTGTGGTTCCTAGACGTGAGACCGAGTGAAATAAGCGCATTATTAGGCATCAGGTAACCACAAATTTTAGTTCTGTCATGGATTTTGTGGGTGGAAGATTCTTTTTTTGTTTGACTGGTGCGGCTTTAATCTTCATGCAACGTGCAGAATATGCTGCTACAGGTCCGCTTGTCTTCATGGGACGCCCCTTCAGACCACCGTCATGCTCAGAGTTAGGTGACATGAGCTACATCGCAGTTGTTTCAGCGGCCTAGCAGGGTTGTGTTACCAATAATTTTTCATGCTGGCCAATCAGGATATCAATTACTGATGCCTCAGTTGCCAGCATGTGCGATTGTGTTGAATATATTTTTTAATTTTATTTTTCTGATAGTGCAGATACGCGGGGTAGTGTTGAAATTTTCAACGGAGCATTAGCTATCTGTTGGGACTACTGAGTGATGCGTACAAGCATTCTTTATCCTTCCCATTCCATAAAAAGGGATAAAATTAGGCGAAAAGTTACGGCTCAGTAACCTGAACGTGTTCGTGCGTTTCCTACCCGCAGTCAGGACAAGGCTCGCGCTGTCAATATAATATGTATCACGTAACCGAATGTACACATTAGTCCATGGCTATGTAATTAAATCACGACGGTTCTTTTTTTGCAGCTTGTCCTTCTGACGGGTACTAGATAAACGTGTCTCCACACCGTTAAAGGAGTTTTGTTTAGGCAATCTGCCCACCTACATTGTTATCTAATACATCGGCAGGACGAATGCTTTGGTATTAATGTAGTCCGAGACCCACAGACTCATCCCCTTGCGATTATCATGTTTTGATATGCTTCAATCGCGAAACAATGCACAACTATCGCCTCGCGCCCTACTTCTTTCCCGCGCACGCCGTTCTTCCGAGCCAGCTTGGATTCGCCTAGGGACACACAGAGCAAGCAGCTTTCTCCAGCGAAGTGCCTATGCACAGGCGAACAAAAATCTCTAGAGGTTGCATGGCGCATTTCGGTTATTTTTTCGCCCATGCGCAGTATTGGGGCGAGGACTTACGGAGTCCCATGTGTCGGAAGCGCACCCTTGCATAGTATGAGGTATAACGCGGCGCGCATTTGGCTTACGGCGCTCTATAAAAACACCACGCGGCAGCCCTCCTGGACAGTTCTGTAAGTTCCCTCAAAACGAGGGAAATTTTTTACTGTCAAAATGGTAATCTTGAGCAAACTGAAAGCACAGAACCGTTTACAGACGCTATCTGTTTGCCGAAGCGCATTGTAGCAGCAATGCACGCAACAACACGCACCAACCAAACATCAAAGTCAAGAACATCCGTTGACCTTATATATGAAGAGCTGCGGGAAGTCCGACGTCGCGCCGAGAGGAAATACAGGCGAACTAAATTGATATCAGACTTGAGGACGTCACGCCGTGTGCAAAAGAAAATTCAAAGATACTCAGACAAGCTCGAGAGACAACGTTGGAGGTCCTTTTGCACCAGCCTGGACCCAAGAAAACCGTTGTCCACAATATGGCATGTTGTACGAGCACTACCATCTCCTCCACAACAGCTACGTCCCTTCCGAGCTTTGGCTATCATCCAGACGCGCAGTGAGAAGGAAATCGCGGAAGATTTCTGCATACACCTCTCTGGACCTACAACATCGGTAGCTTCAGTGCTCAGGTGTGCTCCTCCAAAAATGAACGATCGTCTCGACCTCCCATTCACGCTGCAAGAGCTACGTGCAACGATTTCCTCTTCAAGACACTCAAGTGCGCCTGGTCCTGATGGCATTACCTATTATAACTTGCGCCATCTAGGCCCTCGAGCGACTGAAGAGCTCCTGGCTTTATACAATCTCTCTTGGTCCTCGGGAAGTGTGCCTGCACACTGGAAGACAAGCAAAATCGTGGCATTATTGAAAGCAGGCAAGACACCCCCATACTATGCTTTCCTACAGACCTGTGGCGCTTGCCAGTTGCATAGGTAAAACCATGGAACGCATGGTTTTGACGCGCCTGGAGTGGTTTTTGGAGAAGCGTAATATATATCCAGACGCAATGACAGGTCTCCGAAAGGGTAGGTCGTCAATCGACAGTGTCATTCACCTAGTAACAACTGTTGAACATCAGAAACACCGCCGTCGATTAACGGCCGCTGTCTTTCTAGATATCAAGGGTGCCTTTGACAACGTTCTACATGATGCAATTTTAAATGCCCTAGAAGAATGTGGCGTCGGGGGACGTATGCATCAATGGTTAGCCAGCTATCTGCAAGAGAGAACGATATTTATGACAACTCCAGACGGTGAAACAAAGAACCACCCCGTGTCTATCGTGGAGTGGCTGAAGGAGGTGTATTGAGCCCAACCCTATTTAATATCGTTCTCATTGGACTGGTCAAAGAACACGCAGACACAGTCTCGGTCTCTGTGTACGCCGATGACATCTGTATATGGACCACGAGCTTAACGCGCTTGCAATTGCAAACGAAGCTGCAGCGCGCCGTGTCAATAACGTCGACATACCTAAACATTCGCGGACTGCAGCTCTCACCGGAAAAAAGTGCAACCATGGCATTTACACGGAAGTCAATGGCCTGCTACCCTGTTATGATTGATGGGAAGATTATACCTTCAGTAACCCACTACAAGTTTCTCGGAGTCATCATCCACCGTGACTTATCTTGGTCGAAACACCTCTCTGGATTAAGAAAAAAGCTGGACAGCTTTACTCAGATCATTCGACATATGTCTGGAAAATCATGGGGGCCATCCAAGTCATCTCTTCTGCAGCTCTACCAGGCACTTTTTGTTGGCTACTTCCGCGAAAGTGCGCCTGTGCTTTCTCGGCTTAGTACAACTGCTGTATGCACACTTGAAAGTGCTCAGGCTCGCGCACTGACAATTTGCCTAGCACTACCACGATGTGCGTCTACTTGGGGCACTATTGCAGAGGCACGTGCGTGCCCAGCTCGAGTTTACCTGCAACATGAGCCATTGCGAGTGCATCTAAGGCTACTGACTAGACACAGGAATCATCCACTCACGAACGTCACAAGCGTACGGCCTGTGTCCGCCTACTCAGAAGCCGTGTTGTCGCAGCAAGACTTATTGCCGTCGGACTTCCAACTGTATGGCATACCCGAGGTTCCACTCTGGACGATGGCAAAGCCAACGGTGAGACTTTCAATCCCTGGAATAACGAAGAAGTCGAAGATACCGCATGCTGGGGCTCAAGCTTTTCGTACTATCATACATTGCTTACATGTATGGATATTACGAACATGTTTTTACAGATGGTTCTGTGACACAGACCTCTTCCGCGGCGGCCTACACGGTGCCAGGAAAGGGGATCGCACCGCGGTTCAAGATAGGACACAGGACGTCGTCTACAGCAGCTGAGTTGACCGGAGTTCGAGAAGCAGTTCGCTGCATACTGCAACAGAGTCTCGATAAGTTTACAGTGTTCTGTGACTCAAAACCAGCACTGCAACTCATCAGCAATTATATGAGTGACAGTGACGTTTGTCCTCTCCGATTCCGCCGCATCTACCCGGACGACGATGGTTCCCGAACCAGACTACGACATTAATCCAAGTCTCCCCGTGATTAAGCAACAGCAGCTCAGAAGTCTGCTCCGACGATACAAAGGCTGCTTTTCGACGTCATCGAGGATTCGACAAATTATAAGCGCGGAAGACTTCGCTGAACAGCAACGGGCAGACCCGGAGCTAAAAGGCCTCGTCTAATATTTGGAAGGGCACACCGACGTTGTCCCCAGGACATTTAGGCGCGGATTACCTTCCTTCACGCTTCAAAACAATCTACTCGTGAAGGAGAACTTCTCACCAGTCCGCGCCAATTACCTTCTTGTTGTCCCGTCAGGACTTCGTCCAGAAGAATTGCATGCCCTACATGACGATCCGATCGCTGGACACCTCGGATTTTCCCGGACACTATCGAGGATACAGGAAAAGTATTATTGGCCGCGCCTGACCGCCGACGTCGCCCGTTATGTCAGAACATGCCGAGACTGTCAGCGACGCAAGACACCGACGACAAGGCCAGTCGGACTACTACAGCCAATCGAGCCTCCTTGGCGACCATTCCAGTAGATCGCGATGGACTTGCTGGGACCCTTTCCGACGTCAATAGCCGGAAATAAGTGGATCGTCGTGGCGACGGACTAGCTCACCCGCTTCGCTGAAACAAAAGCACAACGTCGCTGAAACAAAAGGTAGCGCAGCCGAAGTGGTGAAATTCTTTGTCGAAAACATCCTGCTGCGACATGGCGCCCCAGAAGTCCTCATCACCGACAGAGGAACGGCCTTTACAGTGCAGCTCACCCAAGCCATTCTGAAATACAGTCAGACAAGGCACAGGAGGACAACGGCCTACCACCCGCAGACGAATGGCCTTACGGAGCGGCTGAATAAGACCCTCGCCGACATGCTAGCGATGTACGTCGACGTCGAACACAAGACCTGGGATGCCATCCTGCCGTACGTAACATTCGCTTACAACACGGCGGTGCTAGAAACAACACAGATCACGCCGTTCAAGCTGGTCTACGCCAGGAACCTGACGACGACGCTCGACGCCATGCTGCCACACGTCACTGACGAGGAGAACCTTGACGTCGCTACCTACCTCCAGCGCGCCGAAGAAGCCCGACAGCTCGCCCGCCTGCGGATCAAGAACCAGCAGAGGACCGACAGCCGACACTACAACCTCCGACGACGCTTCGTCGAGTACCAGCCCGGCGACCGTGTTTGGGTGTGCACCCCGATACGCCGACGAGGACTCAGTGAGAAACTACTGCGACGATATTTCGGACCCTACAAGGTCATCCGACGTATTGGCGCACTGGACTATGAGGTCGTGCCAGACGGCATTTCGCATTCACAGCGACGCCGCGCACGATCTGAAGTGGTCCACGTGGTGCGTCTTAAACCCTTTTACGGACGCTGACGAACTTCCTTGTTTTGTTGTTTTCTTTGCTAGGAGTGCTTTTCTTTTATTACTTTCGTTTGTTTGCAGCATCGGGTCGATGCTTCTTAAGAGGGGGGTATTTACACGTGTACTTATATTTAACGGGCGACCACGTTTCGCCGCCTAACAAATGTAATCGCACTGCGCGGGACGCGTCTGCATGTATCCGAAGTTTCTGGAAAGTTATCGATGCTTCTATCCGATGTCTGTTGTCGCCGAACCTTGTGTTATCTGATTTTATCGCGTCACTCGAATGTTGTAGAACTTTGTGGAAGGCGGCCACGGCGGCCGCATTTCGATGGGGGCGAAATGCGAAAACACCCGTGTGCTTAGATTTAGGTGCACGTTAAAGAACCCCAGGTGGTCAAAATTTCCGGAGTCCTCCACTACGGCGTGCCTCATAATCAGAAAGTGGTTTTGGCACGTAAAACCCCAAATATTATTATTATTAATGTTGTAGAACTTTGTGGAAGGCACGCGGATCCCAACGATTAGTCTGGAACATTCGACGACTGTTGTATGAAAGCTGACGCTCTTGACCCGCTGATCAGATTTTCGACCATCGCCGACCGTGTTCGCCGCTATCGTTGTGCTATAAGTGTAGCCTGTTTTTGTGGGCACAGGTTCGCCCAATAAAAGTTAGTTTTGTCTTTCACAGTATTTGCTACTGTGTTCTTCAACGTCACCACCACGTGACAATATTATAGTGGCAGCGCGAGCCTTGTCCTGACTGCGGGTAGAAAACGCACGAACACGTTAAGGTTACTGAACCGTAACTTTTCGCGTAATATAATCCCTTTTTATGGAATGGGAAGGATAAAGAACGCCTGCACGCATAACTCAGAAGTCCCAACAGATGGCTAATACTCCGTTGAAAATTTCAGCACGAAAAGCTAGCCCGCGTATCTGCACTATCAGAAAAATAAAATAAAGAATCTATTCAACACCATCCCACATGCTGGCAACTAAGGCATCAGTAATTGATATCCTGATGGGCCACCATGAAAAATTATTGGTAACACGACCCTGCTAGACCGCTGAAACAACTCCGATGTAGCTCATGTCACCCACCTCGGAGCATGACCGTGGTCTGAAGGGGCGTCCCATGAAGACAAGCGGACATTGCATGAAAATTAATGCCGCACCAGTCCAACAAAAAAAATCTTCCGAACACAAAATCCGTGACAGGACTAAAACTTGTGTTTACCCGATGCCAAATAATGCGCTTAATTAATTCGGATGGATACCTGATGCCTTATAATGCGCTTAATTCCCTGGGCCCCACGTCAAGCAACCACAGGCGTTCCATTAATGCAATGCTGTCATTCAGCAAGAAAAAAAAAAACTTGACGTCCGCGACAGGACTCGAACCTGCAATCTCCTGATCCGGAATCAGGCGCCCTATCCATTAGGCCACGCGGATATGCACAATATGCCGGTACACGCTCATAAACAGTGACACAGTAGGAGTGATAAAGAGTAGCCCTTAGCATGATCCATTGAAATAGATAGAGGGCGCAATATTCCCCGAAGGAAATCGCTGTTTTGAGGGGTATGGCTTACAGGCTGCCTTCGCAGCTACTCGCCAATTATTTGCTTTCGAGACGAAGAGGAATAGGAGAGCAAGTTTAATCAATAACAAATTGATTCCTAGACATGCCATTTGTTTACGTAGTTTTCCTCCATAGTAGAGGAGCTGAGATAAATTTTTCTTCCTGCTCGGTCTGCTCCAACCATTTCCTTTATACAACCGTTCTCATTCAACATTCCTTCATCTTGGCGCTGTAGCGCTATAGAGGAAGGCCGGAGTTCTCACAAAACACGGTGCGAAAACACCGTGTACTTAGATTTAGGCGAACGTTAAAGAACCCCGGGTGGTCAAAATTTCAGGAGTGCTCCAGCACGGCGTGCCACATAATCAGAAAGTGGTTTTGGCACTTAAAACCACATAACTTTTTACAACATGGTATATCTCGAGTTTTGACGGCATCCACAAATAACGATATTACAAAGAATTACGAGCATTCAGCGCTTTTTTTTTCATTTGTGCTCCGGCGCATGCGACGCGTTGCCTGATGAGCATTTCTCAATTCCAGTAGATATGTCTATATCAACCCACAGCATCTCCCAGTTCTCTGTTTCCACCAAGAAATTCAACAAAGCCCATAAAAAAGCGCGGACACGCAGGCGCAGAGAATGTTTGCCTGCCAATGCCTGCTAGCGCAGAAACCAGCGCCTTCCGCTGTGATTCGTAGAGAGGGCAGTCGTAAAACAGATGTTGGAGAGTCTCGGGTACTTGGCGGCCTTCACAGTACGAGCTATCGGCACGGTCGATTGAGATGTGCATAGCGTCGAGTGAAGGCGATGCCCAGGCAAATTCAATGAAGCCTGCTCGTTTGGCATCGCTTGAAACATAAGTATGGTTGTATTAGCAAATTAAGCTCCCACAATAGCAAAAAAAAATCCTACGATTACCTCATTGAGAAGAGGCTTCGTGAACCATAAGAAACTTCCCAAGAACTGTGAATCCCGCTCTTACTTAGTGCGCCACAAATGAATCAAGAACACTAGAGATGGGTGGCGAGGCCTCCGTGAAGCTCCCCTAACACCCTGTCATGACGTCATGGCATTTAACGACGTCTTGAACTTCATTTGTTTTATCGCTAGAGATGAAGTATATTGTAGCGTTAAAGTGCCAAAAACTGGACTTAGCAAGCTTCGACAAGCTTTCCTTCAATAAGATGGCTCCGATACGAAAAAATACTTTGAAAAATGCCTGACGTCACGCTGGCGTCCTAGCGCTGAGGTTTCGGCGCGAAGAGTTATGAATTTGAACTGAGACGTTCATATGTTTTGAGAACAAACCTATTGCCGCAATAAAAATGAAAATGGAGATTTTAAAGAATAACCTGTAAGTTTAAGCTCATTTAGTGTTTTGTCTCTTTAAGCTTTTACATTGAGCAGCGTTATCGCAAATGGGTTGCCTCAGCCTTGGCTCGGCGCTGCATGAAAGCGATTATTTTTGAGGGCTGCCTTTTTGCCACTACGCAGAGGTTCAACCCGGAGAACAAACCGACCATCCACCCGATCAGTTTCCAGCCGTTCGGAAAAGGCCCCAGGGCATGCCTAGGGCGAAGTTTCGCTCTCCTCGAGATGAAGCTTATTTTGTGTAAAGTTCTCGCCAGATTCAAACTTTCCGTGGATGAGGTACACCACGAGGTGAGCGACAAAATTCTCACGTCTTTGCTCGTCGGCATTCACGGTGTCATATCACGAAAAATCGATAAAAATTGCTAGATTTCTTCTCAATACATCCTCGTCCATCTCTCGGTTTGGATTTCGTAACCAAGCAACCAGCACATAAGCAGAATCAATCAACGTAATGTTTTCCTGCCTAGGTAGACATAATAAGTAACATCGTGTGCCTTATAGCTTCCGTACGCAATAACAGCGTGTGGTTCCATGAGATCCTATGTAAAAAGCGGTGCTTCTATATGTGGCCGCAAGGGATTATTGGATGTGGTTGGTACAAGGCCCTATCGATAGTCCATACAATAGTTACTCCATTAGAAGAACAGCACAGGCATATTGCCTTCCAAATGCAGTCGGATGTCTTAACGAAGTCTGCAACAGGAGACGTTTGATACGCTACACAATTCCAAGAATGCTTGTGTATCCAAGTGTATGTTTTCACACCAGTGCGCTGTATTGGTACAAAATAAAATTTAATTACTGTCTGTGCTATTTCAGAATGGGCTTCAGCTGAGCTCTGCTTTCATTGCTTCTTTCTCCCCAAGTTTCTATTTAATTGTCACCAGAGCCCGTGCCATAGTTTCGATTAGTTTTGTATGGTCTAGATTGCTGTGTATCCTTGTTTTTTTTTTCGCTTTATGTCCTTAGTAGCTTGGTTTTGCTCGTAGCTAGCTTTCCTTTTGTTTTTTTTATACTTTGCTTTGGTGTTGTAGCCTCCTTTTGTGTTCTAGTTTGCTTTTGTTTTGCAGCTTGCTTCAGTTTATATCTTTCCAACCTTGCTTTTTTTTAGTACTTTTCGCGGACTGCCCGGCTTGGGCTCACCGGTTTTTGAATTTGTACTATATTCATGAAATAAAGTATATTATTATTATTATTATTATTATTATTATTATTATTGAACGAGGTTTTATTATTGATAGACAAGATATAGTACAAGGCAATAATATACAGGAGGAGGTCCCGAGGTCAAAGACTGTAATGGGACCTCCTGTACAGCGTATAAGTAAAAATATAAACAACAACAGCTGCAACAAATAGTGTAAAATATTCAAAAGATAACAAACTTAGCATTGCTTTAGGTTTGGCAGTCCTATACAAATCAGCTGCAGACATGCTAGTAAAAAAGTATAACAATTATTATGACATTCGACTAATCACAGAACTATAACGCGATTACGAAAGTAAATTGATAATGACACCTAACCAAATAAATTTTTATTTGTGTAGCGTAGCCAAATATACATTTGGAAGGGAAAAAAGGGGAAAAAATACTTAACTAAGTGGTTGCAGATGATAAAATGTGGTCTTTTAGTTGTCGTTTAAATTGAAATGATTTACATAACTTAATAGTAGGAGGTAGTGTGTTCCAAAAAGAAACGGACGAAAAGTGCACGCTCTGCTTACCATAATTTGTGCGTACCATGGGAAGAATAAAATTATTGTTTAGTGCAAATCGCGTAAGATCAGTATTCATTAGACAAGGTTGAGATATCAGACCTTTGCGGCAAGCTTTATCTAGTTGTCGATATAAAAACGCACCAAGATTAAAGTTAATAAACTCGTTCACCGTAAGAATATTATAGTTATGTAATAAGTGTTTGGAATTGAAACGGTTTGGACTAAATGTAATTATTCTAACAGCTGGTATTTTAGTACTTGTAATGATTGTAAGTGGGTACGATACATATTGCCCCAGCATGCAATGCAATATTTTATATGTGAATGGATAAATGAGTACTATAAAGAGAGTAGTGTTTGCTGGTTAAACACATACCGAGCTTTTAAAAGCGTCCTTGTTCCATATGTTAAACTCCGCCTTACGTTGGCTATGTGTTGATGAAATTTAAGGGTAGAATCAAGTTCTACACCCAAGTAGTTTCAGGAAGTACTACGGGGGATAAGATTATTACCAAGGTAGAGTGAAGGAACGAATGCGGATGAGCGTTGGTGGGACGTGAATAAAACACATTTAGTTTTGGACGAGCTTATATTGAGCTGGGTTAATATTGCACCAATTTAACTCGTTGTTTAAGTCGGTATTAAGTTTAGAAACTAGGTTCCTTACAGAAATGTCAGAGGAAAAGATAGTTGTGTCGTCTTCATAAAGAATGATGTTAGAAGAAAGCAGGCAATTAGGCAGGCCGTTAACATATATTAAAAACAAGAGTGGACCAAGTATGGATCCCTGAGGTACACCCATGTTTGTTGTCATTGATTTAGAAAAAACACCATTAATTCTATCTCTTTGCGTTCTATCTTTTAAGTAATTTTGTATCAAAGTTAATGCAGCACTTGTTATTCCGATATATTCAAGTTTAAAGGATAAAATGTGGTGGTTAATTTTATTAAAGGCTTTAGTTAGATCCACGAACACTGATCCAGCATACATGCCCTTACTATTATTATTATTATTATTATTATTATTATTATCATTGTTATTATTATTATTATTATAATGGCTGCACTGAACAGTTCCGAGGTTAACGTCTCTTCGTAACCGAGGCGTCAGGTGACGCAGAGCAGGAACAGCTAGCTGGTTGTTGTCGTTGTTGTTGTTGTTGTTGTAGCCTGTGGCACGTGTGGCTCCTACCCACGATGGGGGATTGGCCAAGAAGTGGGTGGATTATTCCAAAATAATATAGAGCATAAATTTCCTAATATCTATGGGAATAGCATGGAATAGGGTTGAATGACCGGTTAAAATAAAATCAGGAAGGTGCTGTTGAATGAGTAATAATTAATTTAAAAGTAATAAAAAATAGAATTTAGCAGGGCATTCATTTAGATTCTGTAAGGAATGTTTGGACAGCGAAGCATGCATCCCTGTGGCTGAATCCCAAAGTGGACGCCCCGAACGAAAGAATTGCAGGTTCTGTCAAGCCCAGGCCAATTCTTCGAAAAGGTATCTCCAACAATCTTTTTCTTAACGCAGCAAAGCGACGACAAGATAGACGAAAGTGCTGTATCGTCTCCTCCTCCTCACTAAAAGAACAAAGGGGAGAGGGAACCAAACCCGACCTGTGTAAATAGAAATTTAGGGAGGGAATGCGGCAGCGTAATTTGGTGAGGCAGACCTCAAGCATCTTTGTGTAACAAGATTCGCTATGCCAGGGAAATGCCAGGTGTTTATACTCTGGAAAAGCTGACAAATGTGGGTTCGATAAGGCTGATCTAATTGATCTCATCCGAAATCTTGCCGCCGTGATCTGTGCTGTCACTGGTAGAATAGGAAGAACAGGACCCGCTAGTGATGCATGTGCCAGTGAATCGGCAGTTTCATTAAAAAACAAACCTTTATGACCAGGCACCCAAATCAAATGAATACATTGTACAAGGGCAGGAACTAGTAAGTGGAAGAGTTTTAGCATGGGTGACTCATTAGTAGCGGTAAGGCAAGAGCATACAGAAAGGGAGTCAGTAAGAATAGCAGTCGTTGTAATCATTTGGTCTAATTTACGTGAAGGTGCCTTGTGGTGGTCTCGCGCGGACGATGCCCTCTCGGTGAGCGCTTATTCCCCCTCATCTTTTAAGAGGTTCAATACTTACAAGCATTTGTCTCGCAAACCATATTTATTTCAAGGGAGTTTTCCACGTCTCAATAATTTCTCTCGTCGTATTCGACTGCTGATTGCCGTGTTATAGTTTGTTAACAAAGTTTTCGCTCAAGTCTAAATGTTTTAAGGCAGTTTGTCGTGTGCGTATCATGGCCACGCACGCTTATATCGCCTTCCGTTTCTCTGTCACGGTTGCGCTTTAAAACCACGGCGCTGCAATTTTGCTTCAGAGACTTTCCTTTCCTTCCTTCTTCTCCGCCTTTAAACTGGCTCTCTTAACTACTACACGCAGAGCCAAAGCAACAGCGCGCGCATTAGATCCCATAGATGAGATGAATATTTACAATTATTATTAGGGTTATAATTAAATTCGAGTGCTGATTGCTGTGCTATCGTTTGTTAACGAAGCTTTCCCTCAAGTCTAAATATTTTAAGGCAGTTTGTCCTGTGCGTATCATGGCCATGCACGCTTATGTCGCCTTTCGTTTCTCTACCATGGGTGCGCTTTAAAACCACGGCGGTGCAATTTTGCTTTCCTTTCCTTCCTTCTTCTCCGCCTTTAAACTGGCCCTCTTAACTACTACACGCAGAGACAAAGCAACAGCACGCGCATTAGATCCCATAGATGAGCTGAATATTTACAATTATTATTAGGGTTATAATTATATTCGAGTGCTGATTGCTGTGCTATCGTTGCTAACGAAGCTTTCCCTCAAGTCTAAATATGTTAAGTTAGTTTGTTGTGTGCGTATCATGGCCACGCACGCTGATGTCGCCTTCCGTTTCTCTGTCACGGTTGCGCTTTAAAACCACGGCGCTGCAATTTTGCTTCAGAGACTTTCCTTTCCTTCCTTCTTCTCCGCCTTTAAACTGGCTCTCTTAACTACTACACGCAGAGCCAAAGCAACAGCGCGCGCATGCGATCCCATAGATGAGATGAATATATATATATATATATATATATATATATATATATAGAAAATTATCAGTCATAGCTCTCGTAGTATAGCCCTCTGGGCCGTTTCCTTGTTTTTTTCTTCGAAAATAGTCCTATTAGGGTTATTATAATTACACGAAGGTATTTCGCCCTCGTCAGCAGCAGTCCCTGAGATAGTTATTCTGGCGGCTAGCTTCTCGCGCTATGCGTGCCGCCCTCGCACCTGTTTAAGCTTTTCCTAGACGCTAGAGCTATACAATGTCCGCGCAAGCTTGAGCGATCGGAAAGCGCGTTTTCCCCTCTTGGCCGGCGGAGAAGGGAGGCGTTGTTCCGGCCGCAGAGTCCTCCCCGTCTCAGTAAGGTGCCTGGTGGTGGTCTCGCGCGGACGATGCCCTCTCGGTGAGCGCTTATTCCCCCTCATCTTTTAAGAGGTTCAATACTTACAAGCATTTGTCTCGCAAAACATATTTATTTCAAGGGAGTTTTCCACGTCTCAATAATTTCTCTCGTCGTATTCGAGTGCTGATTGCCGTGTTATAGTTTGTTAACGAAGTTTTCCCTCAAGTCTAAATGTTTTAAGGCAGTTTTCCTAGTCTCTAAAGCCGCTCAAGTTCGCTCTTCTCCTCGGGCGGCCATTTTTCCAAGAAAGTATGCCTTCCAACCACTCGGAATCGACTGTCGCGGACATCATCAGTCCCTTTCCACGTAAGTATGAGGCTCGGAGCAGGAGCTATGGCGCATGAAAGTAACCGGGGGCCTGACGAACCAACCGACTGAGCTATCTTTCCGGGCAACATCCAAGGGTCACGAGTTCGAATCACCTCTTATGTTCCTTTTTTCCCCTCAAATTTTTTTCTTTTTTTTCTTTTTAATGTCTTTTCCTTTATTTTATCACTGTACGGGAACCCTCCTTCAAAAAAAAAAAAAGATATATATGGTCAATTATATATGGCCACACATGTGCAGGTCATAAATACCAGGTTCTCTAGCCGAGTGCCATCCGTGCGGTATAACCGAGCTCAGATTGGTCCACCTTGACTGATCAAATAGGGCACCACTGTAGGTGAAATGAGGCGCACAACTCCTGCGGGACCCGCCATGGTTGCTCAGTGGCTATGGTGTTAGACTGCTGAGCACGAGGTCGCGGTATCGAATCCCGGCCACGGCGGCCGCATTTCGATGGGGCCGAAATGCGAAAACACCCGTGTACTTAGAATTAGGTGCACGTTAAAGACCCCCAGGTGGTCGAAATTTCCGGAGTCCTCCACTACGGCGTGCCTCATAATCAGAAAGTGGTTTTGTCACGTAAAAACCCCATAATTTAATTTTTCATTTAACTCCTGCGGGGACGGTAGAGTATCCGCCTCTCTTGCAAGAGGACCGTGGTTCAAATCCCGGTGTCGCGCAATTCTCCACCGGAAAATACAAAAAAAAACCATGTGTTGAGAATATTGCACAAACAGCCCTGGAGTGCGGCCTGATCCCGGTGACCAGAACCGGTAACGCACTCTCTCATCAGAGCAGGATTGGCCACCCTGGTGCAGTACTTGGCCACAACCTCCTATATGAATACAACAATCAAACCCCGGCCCTCAGTCCCCAGCAGCCGCGAAGCAACTGACCACGGCGGCGGTCAGATCTGTGACGCTGCAGAGGGTGCTAAGAATACCTGGCTCCGGACAGGCCTCCATTGGAATCTGAACCTGGCAACGTTTAACGTTAGAATGTTATCTAGTGAGGCGAGTCTAGCAGTGTTATTGGAGGAATTAGAGGGTAGTAAATGGGATATAATAGGGCTCAGTGAGGTTAGAAGGACAAAAGAAGCATATAGAGTGCAAAAAAGCGGGCACGTACTGTGCTACCGGGGCTTAGCGGAGAGACGAGAACTAGGAGTCGGATTCCTGATTAATAAGGAAATAGCTGGTAACATACAGGAATTCTATAGCATTAACGAGAGGGTGGCAGGTCTTGTTGTGAAACTTAATAAGAGGTACAAATTGAAGGTGGTACAAGTCTATGGCCCTACATGCAGTCATGATGACCAGGAAGTCGAAAGCTTTTATGAAGACGTGGAATCGGCGATGGGTAAAGTCAAAACAAAATACACTATACTGATGGGTGACTTGAATGCCAGGGTAGGCAAGAAGCAGGCTGGAGACAAGTCAGTGGGGCAATATGGCATAGGCTCTAGGAATAGCAGAGGAGAGTTATTAGTAGAGTTTGCAGAACAGAATAATATGCGGATAATGACTACCTTTTTCCGCAAGCGGCTTAGCCGAAAGTGGACGTGGAGGAGCCTGAATGGTGAGACTAGAAATGAAATCGACTTCATACTCTGCGCGAACCCTGGCATCATACAATATGTAGACGTGCTCGGCAAGGTACGCTGCAGTGACCATAGGATGGTAAGAACTTGAATTAGCCTAGACTTGAAGAGGGAACGGAAGAAACTGGTACACAAGAAGCCAATCAATGAGTTAGCGGTAAGAGAGAAACTAGAGGAATTCCGGATCAAGCTACAGAACAGGTATTCGGCTTTAACTCAGGAAGAGGACCTTAGTGTTGAAGCAATGAACGACAATCTTGTGGGCATCATTAAGGAGTGTGCAATGGAAGTCGGTGGTAACACCGTTAGGCAGGATACCAGTAAACTATCGCAGGAGACGAAATATCTGATCAAGAAACGCCAATGTATGAAAGCCTCTAACCCTACAGCTAGAATAGAACTGGCAGAACTTTCGAAGTTAATCAACAAGCGTAAGACAGCTGACATAAGGAAGTATTATATGGATAGAATTGAACATGCTCTCAGGAACGGAGGTAGCCTAAAAGCAGTGAAGAAGAAACTAGGAATAGGCAAGAATCAGACGTATGCGTTAAGAGACAAAGCGGCAATATCATTACTAATATGGATGAGATAGTTCAAGTGGCTGAGGAGTTGTACGGAGATTTATACAGTACCAGTGGCACCCACGACGATAGTGGAAGAGAGAATAGCCTAGAGGAATTCGAAATCCCACAGGTAACGCCAGAAGAAGTAATGAAAGCCTTAGGAGCTATGCAAAGGGGGAAGGCAGCTGAGGAGGATCAGGTAACAGCAGATTTGTTGAAGGATGGTGGTCAGATTGTTCTAGAGAAACTGGCCACCCTGTATACGCAATGCCTCATAACCTCGAGCGTACCGGAATCTTGGAAGAACGCTAACATAATCCTAATCCATAAGAAAGGGGACGCCAAAGACTTGAAAAATTATACACCGATCAGCTTACTGTCCGTTGCCTACAAAGTATTTACTAAGGTAATCGCAAATAGAATCTGGAACACCTTAGACTTCTGTCAACCAAAGGACCAGGCAGGATTCTGTAAAGGCTACTCAACAATAGACCATATTCACACTATCAATCAAGTGATAGAGAAATGTGCAGGATATAACCAACCCTTATATATAGCTTTCATTGATTACGAGAAAGCGTTTGATTCAGTCGAAACCTCAGCAGTCATGGAGGCATTACGAAATCAGGGTGTAGATGAGCCATATGTAAAAATACTGAAAGATATCTATAGTGGCTCCACAGCCACCGTAGTCCTCCACAAAGAAAGCAACAAAATCCCAATAAAGAAAGGCGTCAGACAGGGAGATACGATCTCTCCAATGCTATTCACAGCATGTTTACAGGAGGTATTCAGAGACCTGGAGTGGGAAGAATTGGGGATAAAAGTTGATGGAGAATACCTTAGCAACTTGCGATTCGCTGATGATATTGCCTTGCTTAGTAACTCAGGAGACCAATTGCAATGCATGCTCACTGACCTGGAGAGGCAAAGCAGAAGGGTGGGTCTGAAAATTAATCTGCAGAAAACTAAAGTAATGTTTAACAGTCTCGGAAGAGAACAGCAGTTTACGATAGGTAGCGAGGCACTGGAAGTGGTAAGGGAATACATCTACTTAGGGCATGTAGTGACCACGGATCCGGATCATGCGACTGAAATAACCAGAAGAATAAGAATGGGCTGGGGTGCGTTTGGCAGGCATTCTCAAATCATGAACAGCAGGTTGCCACTATCCCTCAAAAGGAAAGTGTATAACAGCTGTGTGTTACCAGTACTCACATATGGGGCAGAAACCTGGAGGCTTACGAAAAGGGTCCTGCTGAAATTGAGGACTACGCAACGAGCTATGGAAAGAAGAATGATGGGTGTAACGTTAAGGGATAAGAAAAGAGCAGATTGGGTGAGGTAACAAACGCGGGTAAATGACATCTTAGTTGAAATCAAGAAAAAGAAATGGGCATGGGCCGGACATGAAATGAGGAGGGAAGATAACCGATGGTCATTAAGGGTTACGGACTGGATTCCAAGAGAAGGGAAGCGTAGCAGGGGGCGGCAGAAAGTTAGGTGGGCGGATGACATTAAGACGTTTGCAGAGACAACATGGCCACAATTAGTACATGACCGGGGTAGTTGGAGAAGTATGGGAGAGGCCTTTGCCCTGCAGTGGGCGTAACTAGGCTGATGATGATGATGATGATGATGATGATGATGACGTAAAGCTAGGAGAACTGCTAACTCGGCGTGAAAAATAGGCACAATATCAGACAATCTTAAAGAAAAAGACCAGTCGAGCGCAGGACAAAATATTCCAATGCCAGCTTTTTCCTCGCACTGTGAGGCATCTGCTGCAATGATAATGTTTGTTTCTAGGGTGCTTAGGTGGTCTTGCAAGATGGCGTGTAAGATGCTGTAAGGGAGTAGTTTCGCGTGGTTCTGGAAAATGTCGTCGAACCTGATCTCTGGGTAATTGGAATGCGTATTATTAGGAAGCACATCACGAATTTGCACATTTAGTGGTTCAAGTAATGTTTGCACAAATATAATCTGTGGTCTATGAAACCTGGGCCAATGAACAGGAAAAAATAATTCTGGATCGGAGATGAAAATAATTTGAGGACGGTTTAATGGTGATTCATATAGCCTTAAGAAGGTCTGAACGGTCAGAAGGTGAAATCGGCATAATATGGGTGGGATTCTTGCTTCCATGTATAATACGGCATTTGCAACGTATTTTGGAAGGCCTAAGCACAGACGTAGTGCCTCTCGTTCTAACAAAACTAGCGGCCGAAGCTTGTATGATGGAACACCTGAGAATAAAACACATCCAAATTCTAACACCGGACGAACGTACATTTTATATACCATCAAGAGGGGTTTTCTGCGCATACCTGTTCTTCGATTGCTTAACTTGCGCAAAATGGTGGTTGCCCGACCGGCTCGCACTCGTGCCAAGCACTGGCGATCCGGCTGGCCCACTGGTTGCACAGCAGGCACGGAAGAGACGATCTGGCTGGCCTTGTTCTTGTGCTCTTCTTCTTCATTACAATTACCCCCGGAGCAGAAGCGGAGCCATCCTGGCGACTTAGGACGTGGAGATGAGCGGGTCATAGAATAGTTTCAGGCGGCGCACTTGAACAACATCCCGTCCACGGCGGCGCTTGTCGGATGTCGATGTAAGCGGCTCTATGACATAGTTGACCGGAGAGGTGCGTTCGACGATGCGGTATCGTCCATCATACTGCGAGAGAAGTTTTGTCGAAAGTCCAGGCGTGGTAAAAGGCACGGACAACAAGACAAGGGTGCCGGAAGCGAAGTTCGGATTCGTAGCGTCGCCATCACGATTGGCGTTTTGTCGTTGTTGGTCAGCGGAGGTTAACTTTCGGGCTAACTGACGACATTCCTCGGCGTATCGGGCGACGGTTGAAACGGGAGCAGATTCTGATGCGTCTGGTGTATAAGGAAAAACCGTATCGATGGTATGGGAAGGATCGCGACCGTAGAGAAGAAAGTATGGAGAAAATCCTGTGGTACATTGTGTAGCCGTATTATATGCGTACGTGACAAATGGGAGGATGATGTCCCAGTTTGTATGTTCCGATGAAACGTACATGGCGAGCATATCACCAAGGGTGCGATTGAAACGCTCTGTAAGCCCGTTAATTTGAGGATGGTACGCCGTGGTGGTCCGGTGAACTATGCGGCATTGAGAAAGCAGAGCTTCAACCAGCTGCGACAGAAACACACGGCCTCTATCACTCAGTGCCTCCCGAGGTGGGCCATGACGAAGAATGAAACCATGGAGGAGAAAGGATGCAACGTCACTGGCGGTCGCTGCAGGTAGAGCAGCGGTTTTGGCATAGCGTGTAAGGTGATCAACTGCGACAATAATCCAACGTTTTCCAGCGGGTGTTAATGGCAGCGGCCCGTACAGGTCAATTCCCACAAGGTCGAAGGCACGGGCAGGGCACGGAAGCGGCTGTAATAAAGAGTGGGCCGGATGAGAAGGAGATTTGCGGCGTTGGCATTGCGGGCACGAGCGGACAAACTTTTGGACAAAAGTAAACATTCCTCGCCAGTAGTAACGTTGTCGCAGCCGCTCATACGTCTTCAAAACGCCTGCGTGTGCATATTGTGGGTCCGTATGGAAAGACGCGCACATGTCGGAACGCAAAGTCCTAGGGATAACCAGGAGCCACTTGCGCCCATCGGGCTGGTAGTCACGTCGATACAAGAGGTTATCCCGGACAGCAAAATGGACAGCCTGGCGACGCAGGGAGCGGGAGATGCAGGCGAGCCAGAAAGGAGATCCAAAAGAGAGGCCACCCAAGGATCCTTGCGCTGTTCTGATGCGAAGGTGTCTATGACGACCGAGGATACCGCCTTAATGGTGGAGAGGGAGGCCGTGTCGGCTGGCATCGGAGAGCGGGACAGAGCGTCAGCGTCCGTGCGCTAGCGACCTGAGTGCTATATGACGTGTATGTCGTATTCTTGAATGCGCAGAGCCCAGCGGGCAAGGCGTCCTGATGCCTGATAATGTGCTTAATTCACTCGGCCCCACGTCTAGGAACCACAGGCGTTCCATAAATGCAATCAATGCTGTCCCATGCAGCAAAAAAAAAAAAAGAAAAACTCCACGTCCGCGACAGGACTCGAACCTTCAATCTCCTGATCCGGAATCAGGCGCCATATCCATTAGGCCACGCGGACATGCAGAACGTGCAGGTACACGCTCATAAACAGTGACACAGTAGAAGTAATAAAGAGTAGCCCTTAACATGATCCATTGCAATAGATAGAGGGCGCAATATTCCCCGAAGCAAATCGTTGTTTTGAGGGGTATGGCTTACAGGCTGCCTTCGCAGATACGCGCCAATTATTTGCTTTCGCGACGAAGAGGAAGAGGACAGCAAGTTTAATCAATAACAATTTCATTCCAAGTCATGCAATTTGTTTAGGTAGTTTTCCTCTATAGTAGAGGAGCTGAGATAAATGTTCATCCTGCTCGGTCCGCTCTAACCATTTCCTTTATACAACCGTTCTCATTCAAAATTCCTTCATCTTGGCGCTGTAGCCCTATAGAGGAAGGCCGGAGTTCTCGCTAAACGCGGTGTGAAAACACTGTGTACTTAGATTTAGGTGAACGTTAAAGAACCCCAGGTGGTCAAAATTTCCGGAGTCCTCCACTACGGCGTGCCTCATAATCAGAAAGTGGTTTTGGCACTTCAAACCACATAACTTTTTAAAACACGGTATATCTCGAGTTTTAAAGGCATCCACAAATAATGATATTACAAAGAATTACGAGCATTCAGCGCTTTTTTTTTCATTTATTCTTCGGCGCGTGCGACGCGTTGCCTGATGAGCATTTCTCAATTCCAGTAGATATGTCTATATCTTCCCAAAGCATCTCCCAGTTCTCTGTTTCCACCAAGCACTTCAACAAAGCGCATAAAAAAGCGCGGACACGCAGGCGCCGGCGCAGAGAATGTTTGCCTGCCGATGCCTGCTAGCGCAGAAACCAGCGCCTTCCGCTGTGATTCGTGGAGTCGCAAAACAGATGTTGGAGAGTCTCGGGCACTTGGCGGCCTTCACAGTACGGGCTCTCGCCACGGTCGATTGAGATGTACATAGCGTCGAGTGAAGGCGATGCCCAGGCGAATTCAATGAAGCGTGCTTGGTTGGCATCGCTTGAAACATAAGTATCGCTGTATTAGCAAATAATTATGCTCCCACAATAGCAAAAAAAAAAAAATCCTACGATTTCCTCATTGAGAAGAGGCTTCGTGAACCATAAGAAACTTCCCAAGAACTGTAAATCCCGCTCTTACTTAGTGCGCCACAAAAGAATCAAGAACACTAGAGATGGGTGGCGAGGCCTCCTTGAAGCTCCCCTTACACCCTGTCATGACGTCATGGCATTTGACGCCGTCTTCTCGAACTTAATTTGTTTTATCGGTACAGATGAAGTATATTGTAGCGTTAAAGTGCCAAAAACTGGACTTAGCAAGCTTCGAGAAGCTTACCTTCAATAAAATGGCTCCGATACGAAAAGTACTTTGATATATGCGTGACGTCACGCTGGCGTCCTAGCGCGGAGGTTTCGGCGCGAAGAGTTATGAATGTGAACTGAGACGTTCATATGTTTTGCGAACAAACCTATTGCCGCAATAAAAACGAAAATGGAGATTTTAAAGAATTGCCTGTAAGTTTAAGCTCATTATGTGTTTTGTCTCTTTAAGCTTTTACATTGAGCAGCGTTATCGGACATGGGTTGCCTCAGCCATGGCTCGGCGCTGCATGCCAACCGATTATTTTTGAGAGCTGCCTTTTTGCCACTACGCACAGCTTCAACCCGGAGAACAAACCGTACATCCACCCGATCAGTTTCCAGCCGTTCGGAAAAGGCCCCAGGGCATGCCTAGGGCGAAGTTTCGCTCTCCTCGAGATGAAGCTTATTCTGTGTAAAGTTCTCGCCAGATTCAAACTTTCCGTGGATGAGGTACACCACGAGGTGAGCGACAAAATTCTCACGCCTTTGCTCGTCGGCATTCACGATGTCATATCACGAAAAAATTGATAAAAATATCTAGCTTTCTTCTCAAAACATCCTCGTCCATTTTTCGGTTTAGATTTCGTAACCAGGCAACCAGCACATAAGCAATATCAATCAACGTAATGTTTTCCTGCCTAGGTAGACATAATAAGTAACATCATGTGTCTTATAGCGTCCGTACGCAATAACAGCGTGTGGTTCTACGAGATCCTATGTAAAAAGCGATGCTTTTATATATGGCCACAAGGGATTATTGGATGTGGCTAGTACAAGGCCCTATCAATGGTCCATACAATAGTTACTTTATTAGAAGAACAGCACAGGCGCATTGCCTTCCAAATGCAGTCGGACGTCTTAACGAAGTCTGCAACAGGAGACGCATGATACGCGACACAATTCCAAGAATGCTTGCCTACTCGGTCAAGTGTATGTTTTCACACCAGTGCGCTGTATTGGTACAGAATAAAATCTAATTACTCTCTGTGCTATTTCAGAATGGGCTTCAGCTGAGCCCTGCTTTCATTGCTTCTTTCGCCCCAAATGGAGACTGAATGAAGCTGGAGAAGTCAGAAGTTTGTTCAGAAGACCTGTGATTAGCTTTATTCTATTTAGTTGTCACCAGAGCCCGTGCCATAGTTTCCATTAATTTTGTTGGGTCTACATTGATGTGTTTCGTTGTTTGTTTCGCTTTATATCTTTTGTAGCTTGGTTTTGCTCGAAGCTCGCTTTTGTTTTTTTTGTACTTTGCTTTGCTGTTGTAGCCTCCTTTTGTGTTGTAGTATGCTTTTCTTTTGTAGCTTGCTTCAGTTTATAGCTGGCTAAACTTGCTTGTATTTCTTTAAGTACTTGTCGCTGACCGCCGGGTACAGCGCGACAAGCCTTCATGGCTTGGGCTGACCGGTCTTTGAATTTGTACTATTTTCATGAAATGAAGGATATTATTGTTATTATTATTTACCACTTTCTTTTCATGATAGAGGCGGCCAGATTACTTTACATTTCGATACGAAGTTGCTGTTTGAACTATAGTCGACGCTCGAAAGGTGCACAAGAAAACATCATCCAATGCAATTATATTAATTATACATTCTTAATATACACATGATCGGCATACCCGGCGTTTTTTATCAAGTCTGTCAAAGCTTCCTAGCTGGCGCAATAAAAACTGTGAAATCGTAGTTTCTTCCAAGTTAAAATATTATCAACAACGGACGCCAGAAAACGGGTGGTATATTAAATTTTTTTCACTAATAAAGTAATCATAATGATATGTTTTTCGTTAGTGCCGTTCGGCGGCCCTTCCCTATGGAACTCTTGTAGGTGCTGTCCATAGGATAAGAAGGCTGTTTTCCAGAAGCCAAAAGAGTGCTTCTCAGGCCCTGGGGCTATACAGATTACGTGTGCAAACACTCTGGCTGATTAAGATTGGCAACGTCTCCCAGTCAATATTACGCAAGACGAACCATTTGATTAATTTTATACTGCTTATTTAATGAAGAACGCAGTCGTGTGTACTCTTGGTAAGCCGGATAGTATCGTCGGTACGCACGTACAGTGTACACATACACTGTGTCGCAAGAATGACTCCCATCGCAAGAATGACGCAAGGCAAGAATGACTCCCATCGATTAGGCGCCATATTGATCGCTTGCAGTTCTATCTAGACAAAGGCAGGTGAGCATTGGTACTGAACAAACTTAGTAGTTTCCACTTTATGCATCCGTCGGAGGTCAGCACCACCGCGAGCACTGCCACCTGTAAGGTTTCCTCCCACGCCATGTGAATGTGTACCCCATCTTGCGGACCGCCATTGCTTTTATTTATTATCGCCAGGCTGTGGTCTTCCATAATGGTAGCATAGGGGTAGCAGCTTCGGCGGGCGCAGGTCTTTTCCATGCGGCACGCGAGGTGATACGCATTTTACCGTGAAGTGTCGCATTTGTTGCCACTGTTTTGAACGTTCCCTTCTCTTATCATTGCCATGCAATAAAATCGCTGCAAAACATGGGACTCAGGTCTGGGTGGACTGGGTACCGGGCCACTCCGGCAACCCTGGCAACGAGGCTGTGTGCAGCACTGCTCGTACTTGTTCATTCTTTGCTGGGAGATCAGGATCGTACGTGGGCTGAGGCATGTGCCGCCCAGCCGAGGACGCTAACATAATGAATCCAACGAAACGAACGACTAGTACACCAGTACTCACGAGCAAAGAAGCGATAGTCTTCGCGCTCGAGGAGTGGCGAGCGTACGTGCCTGTACTTGAGGTCAGACCCCTCATGCTCTCGGCTTTCCCGATTTCACGATTGACTGTCTATCCACGTATGCGAATACATAAAACGTATAGTATGAGGTACGTACCACCCTGAAGCTAGCTCCTCTCTCACACTTCTCTTGGTACTCGCAGCGCTATGCAGTGTTGCCACCGCAAAGTCCACGCGAACGTCCTTGCGTGGCCTCCGAGATCGCGCAGCCTCCAAGATTGTACCGGCGGTGGGCCGGTGCATATGAGGCGTTACTGCCAGCCAGGCATTCATATCTTCTACTAATAGCACCTGGCCCAATTTTCGAGTTCAATAATAGCTCTTTTAATGCAATCAATCAATTATGTATTTGTATCTCTGTTATCACTACCTGTCCATATAGGTATGCTACTCCTAGCCCCGTCTTTTTGCCTTTTAATGTGCCGCTAATCCATAAATGCTCCTTATATGTCTCTTTCATACTCTGCCACTTTATAGCCATCCTAATTATTATGTCTACACTTCCGTCATTCTGTTGCACCCCTAGCATACAACATTGCCAATAACAGGCGGCTACTCCGAATCTCGCAGATGCGTTTAGGGCAAGGTGTGCACTCTAATGGCTCCGTTAGTCAGCTCGCTTTTAATTTCCAGCCATTTTTCCTGCTTGCGGCCACTTGCATGTCCATGTAACTAATTTTAACATTGCGGCATACATCCCTTGCGCGCCTTTTCTTAATTGCATGTGATTTAATTCTGCTCTTTGTCGGTGTTTCGCAACACTCAATACTTAATCTAACTTCCTGACTGCCTGTGCCCCGCCTAAGAAGGCTACTGCCCCTACCGTGAATTTACGTCGAACAGGTGCTGCTACATTATCGCTAAAACGTATCTCGTCACGTAGAAAAGCGCCTTCCCGGACTGCTCGCTGCATTTCTGGCTTGATGTCAATGAACGTAAAATTCATTGCCTTAGCTAGCGTCCAAATTTTCCTGTTTACTGCATGCACTGCCATTTCGGTTTCATTATCCTGCCTTTGAGCATTTGGCACCGTCACGCAGTGTTAGTTTCACTTTCTTTGACACAATCCACCGATCGGCGACCGATTCAGCTATTTCTCCCTCGATCGGTGTCCCCCGTTCCTTCAGTACGTCAATCACTCCGCCCATTATCACCACAAGGTGGCTGTCGTCCATTGTGTCTCACATGTGTTGCTTGGCTTTGGCTATCACTTCCCAAATCGGTTTCAGCTGAAACAGGCTAATCTGGACGCACTCGCCTCTATTATCAACGGTTTTACTTTACGCGTGTTTGAATGCCCTAGGACGACAACTCGACGCTTATTCTCCCCCTGGCCGCCAAAAACTGCACTTGAGGCCGCCTTCCACCCCCTCCCTTGTCTCATCCTCATCATTCGCCTTGTTCTCTTCTTCCGTGGCTGTCACGCCCGTTGTAGCCTCTCCGTCATCGTCACTGACGTGTCCGCCACCGCTTTTCCGCGTGGTGGTTTCGTCCTCCTTTGCTGCTCTCGTTTCGAAGCCAGCCACATTTGCTTTGCTTGTCTCGAAGCATTCACAATTGCTTTGCGGAATGGAGGGCTTCATCTTCATTTATACGTTGGCTAGCTTATCTTCTTCCACCTTTTCGTCTTCTGCTCGCCTTGGAGTTCTTTTTTCAGCTTCCCAACCAGCATAGCTAGTTTATCTTTCTTCTCTCGTCAGTCTAGTCGCGACCCTAGCACACACATATTACAGGTAAAATCTACCCCGTTTGCATCGCCTAACAACTGAAACCGCTCTTCTTCCAACGAGTAGGAACGCTCGCACTCAGGACACCGCAGGTCTGGGTTCCTCCTAGTACCGACAATTCTTTTGTAGTAGCAAAGCGTAGCAAAAATGTGACCATACCTTGAGAACTACAGTTATTCGTTATCTACTTATATCTAACCAGAAACATCCAGAAACTGAAAAGCATAAGAAATATATATATATATATATATATATATATATATATATACATTCCTTGGCTTGGTTAACCTGCACCTTTTACCATCAAAACGAGGGAAAATCAAATAAAAAAAACTTATTTATTTTGAGCGTTGCTCCTGCTGCACTGAGAAAGCACTTCAAAAGGGAACGTGTGTTGCTTTAGGCGTTACTTGAAGAAAACACAGGAGTGTCCGGTGGTGGTGCTAATGATGATGACTCATTGCCATCCCCTTCACTCTAAAAACAGTTGCACCCTTTGGGGTGTATACTGGCGACACAACAATAATCGTCCTCTGTATTGCCCGAATTTCCTTTCTTGAAAATGCTGCGCTCGCTACTTCCCTGTCGAGAATTTTCTGTCGTGCTCATAACGCGCATGGCGTTCGTGACTTGGAAGAACTGGGCTCGCAGCGTTAAAGAAAGGACATGCGGACAAGGCAGATGACGATTATTGTTGTGTGGCAATGTGCGACCCAAAGCGTGCAGCTGTTTTTAGTGTGTTTCACAGGGTTTACGGACAAATAGCCACTTAGCCTTCTTGAGTTATCAGGTATGCTATACCTGCTTTTCACTCTAGCATTTTTGTAGACATCTCTTCAAATTATTTTCTCCCTCAAAACTTGTCTATCTTCTACCGCTCTCTATGTCTGTAAAAGATCCGGTCTTATCAATCTCTTCCCTGCTATTTTTCCACCAATTCTCCAAATGTCTCTTATCTCGACTGCAGACGGGTTGATGCATGCGTCCACTTTAAATCCAAGCGCTTGGGGGAGGTGTACATTACCGGCGGGTCTCACTGGGTGAATCCCTTCGCATTTGATAAGAATGTGCCGAGTGGTCTCTGGATTTCTGCTGCAGCATACGCATGCCTCGTCTATTTGCGAATAGATGCAGCTCGAGCCTCAAGTAGCGAGGCAGTTCCCTTCGTCTTACCGTACAGATTTTCCCTTTTCATTCCTTGATCGTCTTTCTAATGTCTTTTTTGTCTCCTTTGCTCGCATCCAATTCAATGTCTGTTTCTCTCACTTTCTTTCTGATGACTCCTGGTTGGCTATTTACCCTTTCAATTACCCTGTACTTGGTTGCCAACTTTCTTGACCTCTTCCTCCATTCGGTGTCCAGGCTATTCAGGTACAAATACCAGGGCACTTTGGCCGCGCAATAATTTTGATCCAAGGTTCCCGAGTATTGAAACCTAATTTTGCACTACGCTTCTCTGAATTCAAGCGAGGCCCATCCCATGTCACACTGCACTGCCTCATTTGTGCTTTTACCGTGAGCTCCCAAAGCCAACCAGCTGTCATTCTTTGGTTAACTTCTAGCCTCGGCATTGGCGCGTGGAGTGTCGCCACCTTGCGGAGGACGCGGTAGTTAAGTGAATGACACTAGGTGGCAGCACGTTAAAGGTAAAAGGGCATGCAGACTCACATCCCACCCAATTTTAGGCTCGTTACACTCGTTTTATTTTATATATATATATATGCTGAGGTATTTTCGGTTGCTGCGTATTCTTCGCATGATCAGGCGTCATTTAGTACCATTGTCTTGTTCATTCGTCACCTACAAGTGAACTTACCCACGGTTTCTTTCTAGAAGTGGCTACAAGATACCCAGATAACAGGTACGCCCAATCTGTATGGTTTCCGCTGAGAAGGCATTGTCGTGAAAACGCCATCATCGATCATCCATGTGTCGCGTGCACAGACGGAGTGTTGTAGAGTCACGGGTTTGCATGGATAGGATGGAAATGGCGCTAGAAGAAATTATTGTCGGATTTAATCTATCATACTAACCGTCGGGCCTACAGTATAGCAGCAGCTCCAAGGTTTCCTTAATGCGGATGACAATGTGTTGCTTTCTAACAGGCAAATAGATATGCCATGTCTATTTAGTATCTGTGTACACGAAGGTGATATTTAGACTTGAAATATAGGGTTAAAAAAATCAGGTCTTATGGCATTCGCTGAAAACAGTGAACAGACAGTCTCCATACAGAGCCAGAAAGTACCTCGGTTAAAAGAATGCAAATACCTCGGTGTACGGATAAACGAGGGCAACAGATATATGTAAACACATGAAACACTAATAGCAAAGCGGAAGAAAATTGTAGCCATAATGAAACACATAACACATTGGGGATAATATAGGTACGAGGTGCTCCTTGGTATGTGGACAGGTGCAATGGTTTTCAACTTGTTTTCATGAAGTCGTAGGTATATTCAGGACGCGACGGCAACCAAAGGCCCGTGGGACGCCTCGCGTTGACCACTCACGTGAGAACTACAAATGAAAACTACAAATCGACAGCCTTTGAAGTCACGGAAGCTAAGCATAAAATTGATTTCGAAGAAGGATTGAGGCATATGCAAAAAAGTAAATAGGTTGCCAGAGTATTCAAGTACTTGTGCAGAGCAAATAATTACTCCCAGTTGAGGAACATAACTAGAAAGCTTAACAGCAAAAATGCAATGGCAACAACTAACGTTAAATACAAAATCAGAGAGGCTGAAATGGTCTCCTTGGTAGCGGAAATAGTAAAGAAACCCACCCAAAAGTTAGAAGCGAATTCACTTCTAACTTTTTGGTAGTTGTTGATAGTAGGAATTCGCTTCTAACTTTTGGGTAGTTAGAAGTGAATTTTCGGTAGTTAGAAGTGAATTTTCGGCAGTTCGTAAAGCACGGTATCCTATCGGTTGTGTCAGAGCAGCCGAAAATTCACAAGCCGGATGTCCCGGTACGACTAATTGTGGACTATACACGCTGGCCGCTGTACGAACTGCCCGGCTACCTGCACCGTATTCTTAGGCAGCTTGCAGGACTCACGCCAACTTCCGTCATAGACTTCGCTCATTTCATTGAGTAAATAAGATGCGACTGCATTGAGGATGATGAAGTCATGATCTCCTTTGGCGTAAAGTCAATGTTTACATGCGTGCCTATTGACTATGCGGTCGAGTGCTGGAGGAAACGTCCCGAGGCTGATTCTTCTTTGCCCGAACGCACGCCATTCGAATCCCACGACCTTTGCCGCCTTCTAAAATTTTGCCTTGAATATACGTACTACGTCTTTAACAAGGAGTATTACAAGCAAGTATTCGGCACAGTGATGGGAGCCTCTATGTCTGTCGTTTGCACCAGCATTTGGATCTGGAAAGTGTCGCCTTATCTTCCTTTGGGACGCAACCAAAGCTATTTCTAAGATACATGCACGACTGCTTCTGCATTATCCCTCGCCGGCACGCAAGACATTTCCTCGAGCACCTAAATTCCTTCAAGCCTAGTGTACAGTTCACGGCTGAAGAGTAAAACAATGGGCGAATTTACTTCCTGGATGTTCTCGTAGAAAGGACTTCAAGCGGCTTGAGGACTAGTCTGTACAGAAAGTCAACGCACACGAGAACGTACCTGAGCTTCGACTCGGCGCACCCCCTTGGGCAAAAGCGATCCGTCCAGCAGCACTCTTTTCCTGGACATTCCACGTCTGCTCCAGCCCCACGAAACGTAGGCAAGAGCTACAGGTTGTGAAAAGGAACCTGTTGATCAATGGTTACCCTCTACAACGGTCCAGAACGCAGGAGCGCAAATCAGCGAAGCTCCGCCGTGAAACGGCGAAAGAAACAGTGAATCGCGTGGCAGTACCCTACACAGTGGGAACAAGCAATGCCCTTGCACGAATTTTTAAGGGCTACGGTATTGGAATCGCCCACGTGCCTTCCCAAAATCTTGGCCATCAGCTGGTTCGCGCAAAAGACCCTTTCAAACACAAGGTTTACCCGGGTGTGATATACAAGATACCATGCAAGGAGTCTGACGTGTCTTACATCGGCGAGAGTGGAAATTTTAAACGGCGCTTGAAAGAACACATGAACGACGTGTCCAAGGGCCACACAGCCGCGAACACTCTGGCGAAATATCACGAACTAACCGGACACATCATTGACTGGGACGCGGCAGCCATCTTCACATAAGCGAAACACTTTTCTGCCCTTTGCTTTTAGAAACATTTTACATCCAATCAACTAGACACACTATAAACAGGACGCGGGGCAATCTTCCTGAGAAATACACCCGAACGCTGCGCCACCTCACCCATAAAATGCCGCACGCCCATGCCTACACCTTCATTGTGATCAAGGGACCCGTACGGGGACCGAAACGTCTGTCCTTTATTTTTCTTTTATTCTTGGCGAGTGCACGGTTTTTTGCACCAATATGTTTCCTCGCGAGACGAGTTTTCGTCGAATACTTGAAGACGAAAGCTTAAAGTCCCAACTGCACTGCAGTTCAAATGAAGTGATGAGGCTTTCCTGCCTTGGGGGTATCTGCTTGACAACATTTGAAAGCACTTAATAGGTTGCGGCTGCCTTTGAAGGCGTGCAGCATGCTACGCTTCTGCTCGGTGCTGCAATGCCGGACGTACGCAACGGAGCCCGGTGTCAGCCTTATTCACACGTAGCCGCAGGACAAGAAGATGCGTGAAGCTCGGTTCGCAAAACATAGAACCGCCAAATAGCCATCTGCTACAACTCGGGTATGCAGCAAGCACAGACCCGAGTAAGTTTGCTGCATAGTTGTCGGGACTGCGATGTTCGTTGAGCAGCAAAAAACGCGCACTGAGACACTCGCCCGCACCCGCTGCCCGGCTAATGTCATGACGCATTGCTCTATAAACTTGTGGATGCTAGATACTGGCAAGTACGTCTTAATGGAAAGGCAGCGGTCAGAAGCACATTAATAAGAGGCCTGGCATATGGTTATGTTTGTACTATGAATTAATGTACAGGATTACGAAAAAGAAGCAGTGTGAAATCGCGCGCTGAGAAGATCGGTAAACATAAAGTGCGACGCAACCTTAGAAATGATATAGAAACGTCGAAGAATTTAGAAAAAGAAAAACATGATTGAGTCGTCGCCACGGGATATCACAGCCCCCGTAGGCATCAAAGTCTCTATAACGAACTTATTTTTGAACAGCCGTGATAGCGTCCACGATACAATTGTTGCTTGTGTGCTGTCAAATGCTCAGATTCTGCGGCCTAAAGCTCATGGCACAGTGCGAAAACGCGCTTGCAGCGAAAGCGAAACATTGTGCGCGGTGTAATGGTTCAGGTGGGGCATGAAATAGATGGTAGCTGGCCCACGTCGTCGTCAGCTTATCCACGCTGAGGACGTTGTTGAAGGGAGAGACCTGTTCTCATCGAGAACGAGCAATATGGGTTTTTTACAGTATTTACATCAGAACGTTGCAGTTCATCACTCTAACATGACTGAAAAAGGACTGCACTCTCAGCAGCCGCACAACAGCTGCTTATAAACACTCTGTCCTCCCTAGCTCCCTAGGTGAGGGAAGAACGGCCGTTCAATCTACTACCATTGCCATTTGTTGGGCGTGTTGGTAAACTGACTTGGAAATCATATTTAGCGCCACCAAACAAGGACAGAAGGGAAGACAACACCACAATGCGCTATTCTACATCTAAGCTGCACCAATTCGGAGCGTTCAAAGTCATCGTAGCGTTTGAATGGAGGGTTTACACACACACTTCCGCACAAGTTTCACTGACCACGCCGAGGTGAGTGGGTTCTCGCGGACACGGTGCTTGACCCGAGCAGGCGCCTCTTCAACCCAGTGTTAACTCCGTAGACAATGGCCGCCGCGTTTGTCCATCACTACTAAGCTGCGTGAGACGGCAGCACAAAATATCTTTCAGGGGCTCCCTTCCTTCAAACAGCTCGTGGCGGCCACGGCGAATACACGAACAATAATTGGTACGCCAACCGCGTTTAGTCCTAGCGGCGCCGAGTGTGCCGTTGATGCAGCAGACCGTCGTCCCTACAAAACGACAGATAGGACTCCGTAAGTCCTCGCCCCAATACTGCGCATGGGCGGAAAAATAACCGAAATGCGCCATGCTACCTCTAGGGATTTTTGTTCGCCTGTGCATAGGCACTTGGCTGGAGAAAGCTGTTTGCTCTATGCGTCCTAAGGCGAATCCAAGCTGACTCGGAAGCACGGCGTGCGCGGGAAAGAAGTAGGGCGCGAGGCGATAGTTGTTCATTGTTTCGCGATTGTAGCATATCAAAACATGATAATCGCAAGGGGATGAGTCTCCTGTAATGAAACTCCTGTAACTGTGCGGGGACACGTTTATCTAGTACCCGGCAGAAGGACAAACTATAAAAAAAGCGTCGTGATTTACTTTTATACCCGTAGACTGATGTGAAAGTTGTACATTCGGTTACGTGGTACATATTATAGTGGCAGCGCGAGCGTTGTCTTGACTGCGGGTAGAAACGCACGAACACATTAAGGTTACCGAGCCGCAACTTTTCGCCTAATTTTAACCCTTTTTATGGAATGGGAAGGATAAAGAACGCCTGTACGCATAACTCAGCAGTCCCAACAGATGGCTAATGCTTCGTTGAAAATTTCAACACGATAAGTTAGCCCGCGTATCGGTACTATCAGAAAAATAAAATAAAGAATCTATTCAACACCATCCCACATGCTGGCAACTAAGGCATCAGTAATTGATATCCTGATTGGCCACCATGAAAAATTATTGGTAACACGACCCTGCTAGACCACTGAAACAACTCCGATGTAGCTCATGTCACCCACCTCGGAGCATGACCGTGGTCTGAAGGGGCGTCCCATGAAGACAAGCGGACATGTAGCAGCAGATTGTGCACGTTGCATGAAAATTAATGCCGCACAAGTCCAACAAAAAAAATCATCCAACCACAAAATAGGTTACAGGACTAAAACTTGTGTTTACCTGATGCCAAATAATGCGCTTAATTAATTCGGGTGGTTGCCTGATGCCTAATAATGTGCTTAATTCCTTCGGCCCCACGTCTAGCAACCACAGGCGTTCCATAAATGCAACGCTGTGTAATGCAGCAAGAAAAAAAAAATTCGACGTCCGCGACAGGACTCGAACCTGCAATCTCCTGATCCGGAATCAGGCGCCTTATCCATTAGGCCACGCTGTCATGCAGAACATGCAGATACACGCTCATAAGCATTGACAAAGTAGATGTGATAAAGAGTAGCCCTTAACATGATTTATGGCAATAAATAGTGGGCGCAATATTCTTCGAAGGAAGTCGTTGTTTTGAGGGGTATCGCTTACAGGCTGCCTTCGCAAATACGCCCCAATTATTGGCTTTCGAGATGAAGAGGAAGAGGAGAGCAAGTTTAATCAATAACAAATTCATTCCTAGTCATGCTATTTGTTTAGGTAGTTTTCCTCCATAGTAAAGGAGCTGAGATAAATTTTTCATCCTGCTCGGTTCGCTCTACCCATTTCCTTTATACAACCGTTCTCATTCAAAATTCCTTCATCTTGGAGCTGTAGCCCTATAGAGGAAGGCCGGAGTTCTCGCGAAACACGGTGCGAAAACACCGTGTACTTAGATTTAGGTGAACGTAAAAGAACCCCAGGGGGTCAAAATTTCCGGAGTCCTCCACTACGGCGTGCCTCATAGTCAGAAAGTGGTTTTGGGACACAAAACCACATAACTTTTTAAAACACGGTATATCTCGATTTCTGACGGCATCCACAAATAATGATATTACAAAGAATTACGAGCATTCAGCGCTTTTTTTTTCATTTGTGCTCCGGTGCATGCAACGCGTTGCCTGATGAGCATTGCTCAATTCCAGTAGAAATGTCTATATCTACCCACAGTATCTCCCAGTTCTCTGTTTCCACCAAGAACTTCAAGAAAGCGCATAAAAAAGCGCGGACACGCAGGCGCAGGCGCAGAGAATGTTTGCCTGCCGATGCCTGCTAGCGCAGAAACCAGCGCCTTCCGCTGTGATTCGTAGAGACGGCAGTCGCAAAACAGATGTTGGAGATTCTCGGGCTCTTGGCGGCGTTCACAGTACGGGCTCTCCGCACGGTCGATTGAGATGTGCATAGCGTCGAGCGAAGGCGATGCTCAGGCAAATTCAATGAAGCGTGCTTGGTTGGCATCGCTTGAAACATAAGTATCGTTGTATTAGCAATTAATTATGCTCCCACAATAGCAAAAAAAAAATCCTACGATTACCTCCTTGAGAAGAGGCTTGGTGAACCATAGGAAACTTCCCAAGAACTGTAAATCCCGCTCTTACTTAGTGCGCCACAAAAGAATCAAGAACACTAGAGATGGGTGGCGAGGCCTCCTTGAACCTCTCCTAACACCCGGGCATGACGTCCTGGCATTTGACGCCATCTTCTCGAACTTTATTTGTTTTATCGGTACAGATGAAGTATATTGTAGCGTTAAAGTGCCAAAAACTGGACTTAGCAAGCTTCGAGAAGCTTTCCTTCAATAAAATGGCTCCGATACGAAAAAATACTTTGAAAATGCGTGACGTCACGGTGGCGTCCTAGCGCTGAGGTTTCGGCGCGAAGAGTTAAGAATTTGAACTGAAACGTTCATATGTTTTGCGAACAAACCTATTGCCGCAATAAAAACGAAAATGAAGATTTTAAAGAATAACCTGTAAGTTTAAGCTCACTAAGTGTTTTGCCTCTTTAAGCCTTTACATTGAGCACCGTTATCGCACACGGTTTGCCTCAACATTGGCTCGGCGCTGCATGCAAAGCGATTATTTTTGAGGGCTGCCTTTTTGCCACTACGCACAGGTTCAACCCGGAGAACAAACCGACCATCCACCCGATCAGTTTCCAGCCGTTCGGAAAAGGCCCCAGGGCATGCCTAGGGCGAAGTTTCGCTCTCCTCGAGATGAAGCTTATTCTCACCACTAGGTGAGCGTGATAATTCTCATCCCTTTGCTTGTCGGCATTCACGGTGTCATATAACGAAAAATTGATAAAATTGCTAGCTTTGCTCTCAGAACATCCTCGTCCATCTTTCGGTTTGGATTTCGTAACATGGCAACCAGCACATAAGCAATATCAATCAACGTAATGTTTTCCTGCCTAGGTAGACATAATATGTAACATCGTGTGTCTTAATGCTTCCGTACGCAATAACAGCGTGTGGTTCCATGAGATCCTATGTAAAAAGCGGTGCTTCTATATATGGCCACAAGGGATTATTGGATGTGGTTGGTACAAGGCCGTATCGATGATCCATACAATAGTTACTTTATTAGAAGAACAGCACAGGCATATTGCTTTCCAAATGCAGCCGGACGTCTTAACGAAGTCTGCAACAGGAGACGTTTGATACGCTACACAATTCCAAGAATGCTTGCCTACTCCGTCAAGTGTACGCTTTCACACCAGTGCTCTGTATTGGTACAAAATAAAATTTAATTACTTTCTGTGCTATTTCAGAATGGGCTTCAGCTGAGCTCTGCTTTCATTGCTTCTTTCTCCCCAAGTGGAGTCTGGATGAAGCTGGAGAAGTCAGAAGTGTGTTCAGAAGACCTGTGATTAGCTTTATTCTATTTAGTTGTCACCAGAGCCCGTGCCATAGTTTCGATTAGTTTTGTATGGTCTAGATTTCTGTGTATCCTTGTTTTTTTTTTCGATTTGTGTCTTTAGTAGCTTGGTTTTGCTCGTAGCTAGCTTTTCTTTTGTTTGTTTGTTTTTTGTACCTTGCTTTGGTGTTGTAGCCTCCTTTTGTGTTCTAGTTTGCTTTTGTTTTGCAGCTTGCTTCACTTTTTATCTTTCCAACCTTGCTTTCTTTTAGTACTTTTCGCGGACTGCCGGGCTTGGGCTCACCGGTTTTTGAATTTGTACTATATGCATGAAATAAAGTATATTATTTTTATTATTATTATTATTATTATTATTATTATTATTAATAATATTAATATTATTATTATTATTAGTTTGACATTTAGTTTGTCTGTAATAAGGTACATAACGCATTGCCCTGACTGCCAGGTTTCTGCCATACAAGCCCACTGAAGGCTTCGGCAGACCTAGCAAAATCATATGTACAATTTCATTATTTGTAATAAAGATTATTATTATTATTATTATTATTATTATTATTATTATTATTATTATTATTATTATTATTATTATTATTATTTTGAATGAGAACCGTTGTATAAAGGAAATGGTTAGAGCGGACCAAGTAGGGTGAAATAATTATCTCAGCTCCTGTACTATTGAGGAAAACTACCTAAACAAATGGCATGACTAGGAATGAATTTGTTATTGATTAAACTTGCTCTCCTCTTCCTCTTCATATCGAAAGCCAATAATTGGGGCGTATATGCGAAGGCAGCCTGTCAGCGATACCCCTCAAAACAACGATTTCCTTCGAAGAATATTGCGCCCACTATTTATTGCAATGGATCATCTTAAGGGCTACTCTTTATCACATCTACTGTGTCAATGTTTATGAGCATGTATCTGCTTGTTCTGCATGTCCGCGTGGCCTAATGGATAAGGCGCCTGATTCCGGATCAGGAGATTGCAGGTTCGAGTCCTGTCGCGGACGTCGAGTGTTTTTTTCTCTTGCTGCATGACAAAGCATTGCATTTATGGAACGCCTGTGGTTCCTAGACGTGGGGCCGAAGGAATTAAGCGCATTATTAGGCATCAGGTAACCACTTAATTAAGCGCATTATTTGGCATCAGGTAAACACAAGTTTTAGCCCTGTAACCTATTTTGTGGTTGGAAGATTTTTTTTGTTGGACTTGTGCGGCATTAATTTTCATGCAACGTGCACAATCTGCTGCTACATGTCCGCTTGTCTTCATGGGACGCCCCTTCAGACCACGGTCATGCTCCGAGGAGGGTGACATGAGCTACATCCGAGTTGTTTCAGTGGTCTAGCAGGGTCGTAATACCAATACTTTTTCATGGTGGCCAATCAGAATATCAATTACTGATGCCTTAGTTGCCAGCATGTGGGATGGTGTTGAATAGATTCTTTATTTTATTTTTCTGATAGTGCAGATACGCGGGCTAGCTTATCGTGTTGAAATTTTCAACGGAGCATTAGCCACCTGTTGGGACTGCTCAGTTATGCGTACAGGCGTTCTTTATCCTTCCCATTCCATAAAAAGGGTTAAAATTAGGCGAAAAGTTGCGGCTCAGTAACCTTAATGTGTTCGTGCGTTTCTACCCGCAGTCAAGACAACGCTCGCGCTGCCACTATAATATGTACCACGTAACCGAATGTACAACTTTCACATCAGTCTACGGGTATAAAAGTAAATCACGACGCTTTTTTTATAGTTTGTCCTTCTGCCGGGTACTAGATAAACGTGTGTCCACCCCCCCCCCTCCAAGTTACAGGAGTTTTGTTTAAGCAATCAGCCCACCTGCATTCATAATTAATACATCGGCTGGAAGAATGCTTTGGCATTATTGTAGTCCGAGTCAGACAGACTCATCCCCTTGCGATTATCATGTTTTGATATGCTACAATCGCGAAACAATGAACAACTGTTGCCTCGCGCCCTACTTTTTTCCCGCGCACGCCTTGCTTCCGAGCCAGCGTGGATTCGCCTAGGGACGCATAGAGCAAACAGCGTTCTCCAGCCAAGTGCCTATGCACAGGCGAAGGAAAATCCCGAGAGGTAGCATGGCGCATTTCGGTTACTTTTCCGCCCATGCGCAGTATTGGGGCGAGGACTTACGGAGTCCTATCTGTCGTTTCGTAGGGACGACGGTGTGCTGCATCAACGGCACACTCGGCGCCGCTAGGACTAAACGCGGTTGGCGTAGCAAGTATTGTTTGTGGATTCGCCGTGGCCGCCACGAGCTGTTTGAAGGAAGGGAGCCCTTGAAAGATATTTTGTGCTGCCGTCTCACGCAGCTTAGTAGTGATGGACAGACGGGGCGGCCATTGTCTGCGGAGTTACCACTGGGTTGAAGAGGCGCCTGCTCGGGTCAAGCACCGTGTCCGCGAGAACCCACTCACCTCGGCGTGGTCAGTGAAACTTGTGCGGAAGTGTGTGTGTAAACCCTCCATTCAAAGGCTACGGTGACTTTGAACGCTCCGAATTGGTGCAGCATATATGTAGAATAGCGCATTGGGGTGTTGTCTTCCCTTCTGTCCTTGTTTGGTGGCGCTAAATATGATTTCCAAGTCAGTTTACCAACACGCCCAACAAATGGCAATAGTAGCAGATTGAACGGCCGTTCTTCCCTCACCTAGGGATCTAGGGAGGACAGAGTGTTTATAAGCAGCTGTTGTGCTGCTGCTGAGAGTGCAGTCCTTTTTCAGTCATGTTAGAGTGATGAACTGCAACGTTCTCATGTAAATACTGTAAAAAACCCATATTCCTCGTTCTCGATGAGAACAGGTCTCTCCCTTCAACAACGTCCTCAGCGTGGATAAGTTGGATGACGACGTGGGCCAGCTACCATCTATTTCATGCCCGACCTCAACCATTACACCGCGCACAATGTTTCGCTTTCGCTGCAAGCGCGTTTTCGCACCGTGCCATGAGCTTTAGGCCGCAAAATCTGAGCATTTGACAGTACAGAAGCAACAATTGTTGCGTGGACGCTATCACGGCTGTTCAAAAATAAGTTCCTTATAGAGACTTTGATGCCTACGGCGGCTGTGATATCCCGTGGCGACGACACAATCATGTTTTTCTTTTTCTAAATTCTTCGACGTTTCTATATCATTTCTAAGGTTGCGTCGCACTGTATGTTTACCGGTCTTCTCAGCGCGCGATTTCACACTACTTCTTTTTCGTCATACTGTACATTAATTCATAGTACAAACATAACCATATGCCAGGCCTCTTATTAATGTGCTTCTGACCGCTGCCTTTCCATTACGACGTACTTGCCAGTATCTAGCATCAACAAGTTTATAGAGCAAAGCGTCATGACATTAGCCGGGCAGCGGGCGCGGGCGAGTGTCTCAGTGCGCGTTTTCTGCTACTCAACGAACATCGCAGTCCCGACAACCATGCAGCAAACTTACTCAGGGCTGTGCTTGCTGCATACCCGAGTTGTAGCCGATGGCTATTTGGCGGTTCTAAGTTTCGCGAACCGATCTTCACGCATCTTCTTGTCCTGCGGCTACGTGTGAATAAGGCTGACACCGGGCTCCGTTGCATACGTCCGGCATTGCAGCACCGAGCAGTAGCCTGCCATGCTGCGCGCCTTCAAAGGCAGCCACTACCTATTAATTGCTTTCAAATGTTGTCAAGCAGATACCCCCAAGGCAGGAAAGCGTCACCACTTCTTCAGAACTGCAGTGCAGGTGGGACTTTAAACTTTCGTCTTCAAGTGTTCGACGAAAACTCGTCTGGCAAGGAAACATATTGGTGCCAAAAACCGTGCACTCGCCAAGAATAAACGAAAAATAAAGGACAGACGTTTCGGGCCCCGTACGAGTCCCTTGATCACAATGAAGGTGTAAGCACGGGCGTGCGGCATATTATGGGTGAGGTGGCGCGGTTCAGATGTATATCTCAGGATGATTACCGCGCGTCCTGTTTATCATCTGTCTAGTTGATTGGATTTAAAATGTTTCTAAAAGCAAACAGGCAGAAAAGTGTTTCTCTTATGTGATGATGGCTGCCGCGTCCCAGTCAATGATGTGTTCGTGATATTTTGCCAGAGTGTTCGCGGCTGTGTGGACCTTGGAGACGTCGTTCATGTGTCCTTTCAAGCGCCGTTTAAGATTTCCACTCTCGCCGATGTAAGATACGTCCCACTCCTTGCATGGTATCTTGTATATCACACCCGGGGAAACCTTGTGTTTCAAAGCGTCTTTTGCGCGAACCAGCTGATGGCCAAGTTTTCGGGAAGGCACGTGGGCGATTTCAATACCGTAGCCCTTAAAAAGTCGTGCAAGGGGTTTGCTTGTTCCCACTGTGTAGGGTACTGCCACGCGCTTCACTGTTTCTTTCGCTGTTTCACGGCGGGGCTTCGCTGATTTGCGCTCCTGCGTTCTGGACCATTGTAGAGGGTAACCACTGTTCAACAGGTTCCTTTTCCCAACCTGTAGCTCTTGCCTACGTTTCGTGGGGCTGGAGCAGACGCGGAATGTCCAGGAAAAGAGTGCTGCTGCGACGGATCGCTTTTGGCCAAGTGGGTGCGCCGAGTCGAAGCTCAGGTACGTTCTCGTGTGCGTTGACTTTCTGTACACACTAGTCCTCAAGCCGTTTGAAGTCATTTCTACGAGAACATCTAGGAAGGGAATTCGCCCATTCTGTTCCTCTTCAGCCGTGAACTGTACACTAGGCTTGAAGGAATTTTGGTGCTCGAGGAAATCTGTTGCCTGCCGGCGAGGGATAATGCAGAAGCAGTCGTGCATGTATCTTAGAAATAGCTTTGGTCGCGTCCCAAAGGAAGATAAGGCGACACTTTCCAGATCGAAATGTTGGTGCAAACGACGGACATAGAGGCTCTCATCACTGTTCCGAATACTTGCTTGTAATACTCCTTGTTAAAGACGAAGTACGTGTTTTCAAGGCAAAATTTTAGAAGGCGGCAAAGGTCGTGGGATTGGAATGGCGTGCGTTCGGGCAAAGAAGAGTCAGCCTCGAGACGTTTCCTCCAGCACTCCACCGCATAGTCAATTGGCACGCATGTAAACATTGACTTTACGTCAAAGGAGATGATGACTTCATCATCGTCAATGCAGGCGCTTCTTATTTACTCAATGAAATGAGCGGAGTCTATGACGGAAGTTGGCGTGAGTCCTGCAAGCGGCCTAAGAATACGGTGCAGGTAGCCTGCAGTTCGTACAGCGGCGAGCGTGTATAGTCCACAATTGGTCGTACCGGGACATCCGGCTTGTGAATTTTCGGCTGCTCTGACACATCGAATCGGATCCCGCGCTTTACGAACTGCCGAAAATTCACTTCTAACTACCGAAAATTCGCTTCTAACTACCCAGAAGTTAGAAGCGAAGCAACTGTTGTTGTTTATATTTTTACGTATACGCTGTACAGTTGGTCCCATTACAGTCCTTCACCTCGGGACCTCCTCCTGTATAATATTGCCTTGTACTATAAGTTGTCTATCAATAATAAAACTAATAATAATAATAATAATAATAATAATAATAATAATAATAATAATAATAATAATAATAATAATAATAATAATAATAATAATAATAATAATAATAAGAAGAAGAATAATGTACTTTATTTCATGAATATAGTACAAATTCAAAAACCGGTGAGCCCAAGCCCGGCAGTCCGCGAAAAGTACTAAATAAAAGCAAGGTTGGCCAGATATAAACTGAAGCAAGCTGCAAAACAAAAGCGAAGTGCAACACAAAAGGAGGCTACAACACCAAAGCAAAGTACAAAAAGAAAACAAAACAAAAGAAAAGCTAATACGAGCAAAACCAAGCTACAAAAGACATAGAGCGAAAAAAACAGGGATACACAGCAATCTAGACCATACAAAATTAATCGAAACTATGGCACGGGCTCTGGTGACAACTAAATAGAATAAAGCTAATCACAGGTCTTCTGAACACACTTCTGACTTCTGCAGCTCCATCCAGACTCCACTTGGGGAGAAAGAAGCAATGAAAGCAGAGCTCAGCTGAAGCCCATTCTGAAATAGCACAGACAGTAATAAAATTTTGTTTTGTACCAGTACAGCGCACTGGTGTGAGAACATACACTTGACGGAGTAGGCAAGCCTTCTTGGAATTGTGTAGCGTATCAAACGTCTCCTGTTGCAGACTTCGTAAAGACGTGCGACTGCATTTGGAAGGAAATATGCCTGTGCTGTTATTCTAATAAAGTAACTATTGTATGGACCATCGATAGGGCTTTGTACCAACCACATCCAATAATCACTTGTGGCCATATATAGAAGCAACGCTTTTTACATAGGATCTCATGGAACCACAGGCTGTTATTGCGCACGGAAGCTATAGGACACACGATGTTACTTATTATGTCTACCTAGGCAGGAAAACATTACGTTGATTGATATTGCTTATGTGCTGGTTGCTTGGTTACTATATCCAAACGGAAAGATGGAGGAGGATGTATTGAGAACAAGGCTAGCAATTTTTATCAATTTTTCGTGATATGACACCGTGAATGCCGATGAGCAAAGGCGTGAGAATTTTGTCGCTCACCTCGTGGTGCTCCTCACCCACGGAAAGCTTGAATCTGGCGAGAACTTTACACAAAATAAGCTTCATCTCGAGGAGAGCGAAACTTCGCTCTAGGCATGCCCTGGGGCCTTTTCCGAACGGCTGGAAACTGATCGGGTGCATGTTCGGTTTGCTCTCCGGGTTGAACATGTGTGTAGTGGCAAAAAGGAAGCCCTAAAAAATAATCGCTTGGCATGCAGCCAAGGCTGAGGCAACCCATGTCCCATAACTCTGCTCAATGTAAAAGCTTAAAGAGAGAAAAGACTTAATGAGCTTAAACTTTCAGGTTATTCTTTAGAATCTCCATTTTCGTTTTTATTGCGGCAATAGGTTTGTTCGCAAAACGTATGAACGTCTCAGTTCAAATTCTTAACTCTTCGGGCCGAACCCTCGGCGTTAGGACGCGAGCGTGACGTCACGCATATTTCAAAGTATTTTTTCGTATCGGAGCCATTTTATTGAAGGAAAGCTTCTCGAAGCTTTCTAAGTCCAGTTTTTGGCACTTTAACGCTACAATATACTTCATCTGTACCGATAAAACAAATTAAGTTCGAGAAGACGGCGTCAAATGCCATGACGTCATGCCCAGGTGTTAGGAGAGCTTCAAGGAGGCCTCGCCACCCATCTCTAGGGTTCTTGATTCTTTTGTGGCGCACTAAGTAAGAGCGGGATTTACAGTTCTTGAGAAGTTTCTTACGGTTCACGAAGCCTCTTCTCAATGAGGGAATCGTAGGATTTTTTTTTTTGCTATTGTGGGAGCACAATTTGCTAATACAACGATGCTTGTGTTTCAAGCGATGCGAACCAAGCATGCTTCATTGAATTTGCCTGGACATCGCCTTCACTCGACGCTATGCAAATCTCAATCGACCGTGCGGACAACCCGTACTGTGAACGCCGCCAGGAGCCCGAGACTCTCCAACATCTGTTTTGCGACTGCCCTCTCTACGAATCACAGCGGAAGGCGCTGGTTTCTGCGCTAGCAGGCATTGGCAGGCAAACATTCTCTGCGCCTGCGCCTGCGTGTCCGCGCTTTTTTATGCGCTTTGTTGAAGTGCTTGGTGGAAACAAAGAACTGGGAGATGCTGTGCGTAGATATCACGACCGGCTTTATTACTCGCGACCTGCTCACTACGCCGGCTCCTATGGCGGCGCGTGTCCGCGTAAATACCACGTGACTGTTCAGGGGGGACGGCGCGCCGCAACAGGTGGCGCCACAACTTACCCTCATTTCGGCAGCGCCCGCCGTGCGCTTCTGTTAGCTTCAGTACGCTTGCGTTACCGTGTTGCCGGTAGGCCGAGTTAAACCGCATCGTTTTTTAAGCACGCACCGCAAAGACGTGTTAATATTTATAAGATGCAATAATCGTGGACAGCTTTCTGTATACAGTGGTAGTTAAGAGCGCGAGCTGTCAGCTAACACGCTTAAGTCTCTGGCTAATGAGCGTGCGAGAACAGCGCAGAAGTAGGCGTCTCGCGCTCGTAGCAATTCCCCTGCATGGCCACAAAAAGCTGTACCCGACTAACGGCTGATAGCGGTAATATTTTTCTTTCTCAGCGCAGCAGTTTTGCAGCTAAACAAGCTCAAAGAGCGGTTGTAGTGGTGGGCGCGGCTCTGGTGCTACTCGAGCGGCTTTTTTGCGCGTACAGCTGCACAATCTCAACATGATTGCTTCTGCTCTGTACCTAGCAGCATCCCAGGGCGAAGCCGCGCTACTTTCCGCCAATTTACGACAAAAATTATTTCAGGTCAGCCAGATCCTTACACTTTTAGGACCTTTCGAGATTTCGGTTTGGCATTAATTAATTTCCGTTTGGCGTGCTCTTCTGTGAGATCAGAGGCAAAATTAGACAAAAATGGCCTCATAAACTTGTGGACAATCAGCTTTAGGAGTGCCCTTCTGTGAGGCTCTGTGGTGTCCTTCGAGCACACAAACAGCGGATTTTTTGTGAGTGACGGCAGCCCTAGGTCTACAAACTTCTTCAGCGGCGTTGGCCCCCTAACAAGCACAGGAGCCACACTTGATGCAACACCTTCGCAGTTGTGTTACAGGAAACTGTGATACCCTTCGCTGTGCGCCCGCTCGATTTGCAGAGCGGAACGCAACAATACACCATCGCGGACGATGATTTTTACGGCCTACGAAATGTTCAGGCTCTCAGCAGTAATTGCGTTCTTGGCACGTATGCGGGCAGCAATCAGAACAGCCGGAAACACGGTGTTCAGATGCGCACAAAAACACAACGAAGAAGCCGCCACTGCTACCGCTACGCCAGCCCGCACTCGGCGTGGGGGTAAGTTGTAGCGCCACGGAGAGCAGCGGCGGTCGGGCGAACTAAGAATGAACTAAACAAGCAGTAAAAAATCGGGGGCTACGGAGGCGGTGCCGGTGAACAGGTCGCCAAGTAATAAAGCCGGTCGTGGTAGATATAGACATATCTACTGGAATTGATCAATGCTCATCAGGCAACGCGTCGCATGCTCCGGAGCACTAATGAAAAAAAAAGCGCTGAATACTCGTAATTTTTTGTAATATCATTATTTGTGGATGCCGTCAGAAATCGAGATATACCGTGTTTGAAAATGTTATGTGGTTTTAAGTGCCAAAACCACTTTCTGATTCTGAGGCACGCCGTAGTGGAGGACTCCGGAAATTTTGACCCCCTGGGGTTCTTTAACGTTCACCTAAATCTAAGTACACGGTGTTTTCGCACCGTGTTTCGCAAGAACTCCGGCCTTCCTCTATAGGGCTACAGCGCCAAGATGAAGGAATTTTGAATGAGAACGGTTGTATAAAGGAAATGGGTAGAGCGGACCGCGCAGGATGAAAAATTTATCTCAGCTCCTTTACTATGGAGGAAAACTTCCTAAACAAATAGCATGACTAGGAATGAATTTGCTATTGATTAAAATTGCTCTCCTCTTCCTCTTCATCTCGAAAGCAAATAATTGGCGCGTATCTGCGAAGGCAGCCTGTGAGCCATACCCCTCAAAACAACGATTTCCTTCGGGGAATATTGCGCCCTCTATTTATTGCAATGGATCATCTTAAGGGCTACTCTTTATCACATCTACTGTGTCAATGTTTATGAGCATGTATCTGCATGTTCTGCATGTCCGCGTGGCCTAATGGATATGGCGCCTGATTCCGGATCTGGAGATTGCAGGTTCGAGTCCTGTCGCGGACGTCCAATTTTTTTTTCCTTGCTGCATGACACAGAAATGCATTTATGGAACGCCTGTGGTTGCTAGACGTGGGGCCGAGGGAATTAGGCGCATTATTAGGCATCAGGTAACGACCCGAATTAATTAAGCATATTATTTGGCATCAGGTAAACAAAAGTTTTAGTCCTGTAACCCATTTTGTGGTTGGAAGATTTTTTTTGTTGGACTTGTGCGGCATTAATTTTCATGCAACGTGCACAATCTGCTGCTTCATGTCCGCTTGTCTTCATGGGACGCCACTTCAGACCACGGTCATGCTCCGAGGTGGGTGACATGAGCTACATCGGAGTTGTTTCAGTGGTCTAGCAGGGTCATGTTACCAATAATTTTTCATGGTGGCCAATCAGGATATCAATTACTGATGCCTTAGTTGCCAGCATGTGGGATGGTTTTGAATGGATTCTTTATTTTATTTTTCTGATAGTGCCGATACGCGGGCTAGCTTATCGTGTTAAAATTTTCAACGGAGCATTAGCCATCTGTTGGGACTGCTGAGTTATGCGTACAGGAGTTATTTATCCTTCCCATTCCATAAAAAGGGATAAAATTAGGCAAAAAGTTACGGCTCAGTGACCTTAATGTGTTCGTGCGTTGCTACCCGCAGTCAGGACAATGCTCGCGCTGGCACCATAATATCTATCACGTAATCGAATGTACAGCTTTCACATCAGTCTACGGCTATAAAATTAAATCACGACGCTTTTTTTAGAGTTTGTCCTTCTGACGGGTACTAGATAAACGTGTGTCCACCCCCCCCCCCCCTCCCAGTTACAGGAGTTTTGTTTAGGCAATCTGCCCACCTACATTCATATCTAATACATCGGCAGGAAGAATACTTTGGCATTATTGTAGTCCAAGTCAGACAGACTCATCCCCTTGCGATTATCATGTTTTGATATGCTACAATCGCGAAACAATGAACAACTGTCGCCTCGCGCCCTACTTTTTTCCCGCGCACGCCTTGCTTCCGAGCCAGCGTGGATTCGCCTAGGGACGCATAGAGCAAACAGCGTTCTCCAGCCAAGTGCCTATGCACAGGCGAAGGAAAATCCCGAGAGGTAGCATGGCGCATTTCGGTTACTTTTCCGCCCATGCGCAGTATTGGGGCGAGGACTTACGGAGTCCTATCTGTCGTTTTGTAGGGACGACGGTGTGCTGCATCAACGGCACACTCGTCGCCGCTAGGACTAAACGCGGTTGGCGTACCAAGTATTGTTCGTGGATTCGCCGTGGCCGCCACGAGCTGTTTGAAGGAAGGGAGCCCCTGAAAGATATTTTGTGCTGCCGTCTCACGCAGCTTAGTAGTGATGGACAGACGGGGCGGCCATTGTCAGCGGAGTTACCACTGGGTTGAAGAGGCGCCTGCTCGGGTCAAGCACCGTGTCCGCGAGAACCCACTCACCTCGGCGTGGTCAGTGAAACTTGTGCGGAAGTGTGTGTGTAAACCCTCTATTCAAAGGCTACGGTGACTTTGAACGCTCCGAATTGGTGCAGCATATATCTAGAACAGCGCATTGTGGTGTTGTCTTCCTTTCTGTCCTTGTTTGGTGGCGCTAAATATGATTTCCAAGTCAGTTTACCAACACGCCCAACAAATGGCAATGGTAGCAGATTGAACGGCCGTTGTTCCCTCACCTAGGGATCTAGGGAGGACAGAGTGTTTATAAGCAGCTGTTGTGCTGCTGCTGAGAGTGCAGTCCTTTTTCAGTCATGTTAGAGTGATGAACTGCAACATTCTCATGTAAATACTGTAAAAAACCCATATTCCTCGTTCTCGATGAGAACAGGTCTCTCCCTTCAACAACGTCCTCAGCGTGGATAAGTTGGATGACGACGTGGGCCAGCTACCATCTATTTCATGCCCGACCTCAACCATTACACCGCGCACAATGTTTCGCTTTCGCTGCAAGCGCGTTTTCGCACCGTGCCATGAGCTTTAGGCCGCAGAATCTGAGCATTTGACAGTACACAAGCAACAATTGTTGCGTGGACGCTATCACGGCAGTTCAAAAATAAGTTCCTTATAGAGACTTTGATGCCTACGGCGGCTGTGATATCCCGTGGCGACGACACAATCATGTTTTTCTTTTTCTAAATTCTTCGACGTTTCTATATCATTTCTAAGGTTGCGTCGCACTGTATGTTTACCGGTCTTCTCAGCGCGCGATTTCACACTACTTCTTTTTCGTAATCCTGTATATTAATTCATAGTACAAACATAACCATATGCCAGGCCTCTTATTAATGTGCTTCTGACCGGTGGCTTTCCATTACGACGTACTTGCCAGTATCTAGCATCAACAAGTTTATAGAGCAAAGCGTCATGACATTAGCCGGGCAGCGGGCGCGGGCGAGTGTCTCAGTGCGCGTTTTCTGCTACTCAACGAACATCGCAGTCCCGACAACCATGCAGCAAACTTACTCAGGGCTGTGCTTGCTGCATACCCGAGTTGTAGCCGATGGCTATTTGGCGGTTCTACGTTTCGCGAACCGATCTTCACGCATCTTCTTGTCCTGCGGCTACGTGTGAATAAGGCTGACACCGGGCTCCGTTGCATACGTCCGGCATTGCAGCACCGAGCAGTAGCCTGCCATGCTGCGCGCCTTCAAAGGCAGCCACTACCTATTAATTGCTTTCAAATGTTGTCAAGCAGATACCCCCAAGGCAGGAAAGCGTCACCACTTCTTCAGAACCGCAGTGCAGGTGGGACTTTAAACTTTCGTCTTCAAGTGTTCGACGAAAACTCGTCTGGCAAGGAAACATATTGGTGCCAAAAACCGTGCACTCGCCAAGAATAAACGAAAAATAAAGGACAGACGTTTCGGGCCCCGTACGAGTCCCTTGATCACAATGAAGGTGTAAGCATGGGCGTGCGGCATATTATGGGTGAGGTGGCGCAGCGTTCAGATGTATATCTCAGGATGATTACCCCGCGTCCTGTTTATCATCTGTCTAGTTGATTGGATGTAAAATGTTTCTAAAAGCAAACAGGCAGAAAAGTGTTTCTCTTATGTGA